>NC_081552.1:87199816-87455133 GCF_963082655.1 Stomoxys calcitrans | reverse complement strand
CACATCGGGTATAAATGTAAACCACCCTACATCAAAATTCGGTGAAAATTTCATACCTTATGTCCCATAGCAGTTATATCGAAATATGTTCCGATTTGGACCAAATACTAATAAGTACAATTCAATTGTTCAACTGTGCATACAAATAGTGATCTTTAAGTAGCTATATCTAAAAATAAACCGATCTGAATCATTTACGACACGTGATGTCGAAAAGCCTAACATAAGTCACTGTGTCAAATTTCAGTGAAATCGAACAATAAATGCGTCTTTTATGGTGCCAAACGTATTATTGAGATATCGCGTACATGGCAGCTTTATTCAATCTGGACCGATCTGGGCCAAATTGAAAAAGGACGTCGAAGAGCCTAACAAACTCACGCTCTCAAATTCAGCGACATCGGACAACAAATGCGCCTTTTATGGACCCAAGACTTAAAACCGAGATAACAGTCTATATGGCAGCTATATCCAAATCTGAACCGATCAGGGCCAAATGTCATCAAAATCGGATAATAAAAGCATAAGACCCTAAATCGGAGGATCGGTCTATATGGCAGCTATAACAAATCTGAACCTATCTAGGCCAAATTAACGAAGGAAGTCGAAGGCCTAACACAACTCCCTGTGCCAAATTTCAGCAAAATCGGATAATAAATGTGACTGTTATGGGCTAAGACCCTAAATCGCCGGATCGGTTTATATGGGGGCTATATCGAGATATAGTCCGATATAGCCCAACTTCAAACTTAACCTGCTTATGGACAAAAAAGATTCTGTGCAAAGTTTCAGCTCAATATCTCTATTTTTAAAAGATTGTAGCGTGATTTCAACAGACAGACGGACGGACATGTCTAGATCGTCTTAGATTTTTACGCTGATCAAGAATATGTATACTTTATAGGGTTGCAAACGGAATGACAAAATGAATATACTCCATCATTCGATGGTGGTATTAAAAAAAGACTAAATTATGACTATTTAATGGGAAGTCATATTGTATGGTGGTTGTCTATGAATGACTATTCATAGACAACCACCATGACCGCCATGAATGACTATTCATAGACAACCACCATACCATATGATCCACTCTAAGCGAGTAGCATTAACATTTTAATTAGCGTCATCTGGCAGTCTTCAACTGAAATTGTTTGATCCAGGATTTAGTTAGTATCCAATTAAAAACATGCCAACATGAACAGAGAGAGTGGTAAAAATTAATCATCAGCATGTATCTTTGTTATGACAACTTATCGGTCCATTGACTAAAGAACAAGTAAGAACGTGCTAAGTTCGGCCGGGCCGAATCTTATATAGCCTCCATCATGGATCGCATTTGACGATTTCTTTGCGCGGTATTTCTTTTTAGGCAAACTAAGGAAAAACAAAAATAATTGCTTTGCTAATTGAATTGAGTATTGGAGACCATTAGTAGAAGTCTGTGTGTAAAATTTCAGCGAAATCGAATAAGAATTGGGTCTTTTAGGGGCTCAAAAATTAAAATAGGGAGATCGGTTTATAGGGAGCTGTATCAGGCTGAAGACCGATTCAGACCATATTTGACGCGGATATTGAAGGTCATGGGAGAAGCCGTTGTACAAAATTTCACCCAAATCGGATAAAAAATACGCCCTCTTGAGGCTCAAGAAGACAAGATCCCAGATCGGTTTATGTGGCAGCTGCCGATTTAAACCATATTTGACACAGTTGTTGTGTCATAAAGTCATAGCGAAACACCTGATGTAAAATTTCAGCCAAATCGGTTAGGAATAGTCCCTCTAATGGGTCAAGAAGTCAAGATCCAAGATCGGTTTATATGGCAGCTATATCACGTTATGAACCGATTTAAAACCGTACTCTGCACAGTTGTTGGACGTCATAACGAACAACGCATGCAAAATTTCAGGCAAATCGGATAGGAATTGCGCAATCTAGAGGCTCAAGAAGTCAAGGCCGCCATAGTTTTATATGACAGCTATGTCAGGTTATGATCCATTCAAACCATAATTGCACAATTGTTAAAAATTATAACAAAACATCTCATGCAAAATTCAGCAAAATCGAATTGCGTCCTCTAGAAGCTCTGTAAGTCAAGAGCCAGCTATATCAAAACATGGACCGATTTGAACCATACTTACCACAATTGTTGGAAGTGATACCAAAACACCACGTGCAAAATTTCAGTGAAATGGGACACGAATTGCGCCCTCTAGAGGCTCAAGAAATCAAGACCCAAGATCGGTTTATATGGCAGCTATATTAAAACATGGACCGATTTGGCCCATTTACAATTCCAACCGTCCTACACTATAAAAAGTATTTATGCATAATTTCAAGCGGCTAGCTTAACTCCTTCGAAAGTTAGCGTGCTTTCGACATACAGACGATCGGATATGTCTAGATCGAATTAAATGACATGACGATCAAGAATATATATATACATATTTTATGGTGTCTCAGGCGCATATTTCGAGGTGTTTCAAACAGAATGACGAAATTAGTATACCCCCACCCTAAAAAATAGGAATATAGGAAGGTTCTAAAAGCAAAAAATTTGGTATCAAATTGTGGGTGGGATGCCTAGGAGAGCCGCCCACCCTAAAAACCCGGCAAAACGGATTTATAGAGCAGCCATTACAATATGAAACTCAAATAAAAGGTATTTGAGAGTAGGAAACGAATCTAATATCTAATTGCGGAACTAAGTGTTTCGTGGGTCACCCCACCACTATAAAACCCCTCAAAACGGACATATTTACCGACCATGGCAATATGAATCTTAAATGAATGGTCTTTGGGAATAAAGAACGAAATTGACTTTCACTTTTGGGACCAAATGTGTGGGGGTCCACCACACCTCAAGAAGGACTTTTACTGACCATTGCAATGTGGGGTTTAAATTAAAGGTACTTGAGTGTAGAAAAATCAATAGGAAAATTGGAATACATTTTCAACTACAACAATTACGCAGAAATGTTAAAATTTAGAGCACTTCTCTCCAACATAGCATAATCGGGCGTAGCAGAGCGGGCCGGCCTCAGCTAGTCTATATATATAAAAATAAATTTGTGTTTGTTTGTGTGTTTGTTTGTGGGTTTGTAAATTTGTTTGTAAATTCCGTATAGACTCAAACACGTCTGAACCGATTTCTTTCAAATTTTCCCAAATTGGTTTATTGGACGATAATGACAATATGGGGCTCGAATGAAAGGTATTCGGGAGTAGATTACGAATATGGTCAGGAAGGAGGAATAGGCAATGTAATTTGTTGATGTTGGAAGGTGGTTGGGGTATGAAATGAAAGATATTGGAGAGTATAAAACGAATGTGGTATAAAAACTTGGGTTCAAGTATCCATAGGGTAGCCCAAAACCGAAAACTGCTGCAAATAGACATATTGGACGTATATATCAATAAAGGACTCAAATGAAACGTATTCGGGAGTAGACTACGAATATGACATAAAGAACGAGGTCCAAGCAATTGATAGTCGCCCCATCCCCTATAAGCTCCCCAAATGGGAATACTATTTAATCATAGCTCGATGAAACTCAAATGATAGGCATTTGAGAGTAGATTACGAATATGACATTAAACTTTGTGTCCAAGAACCTAAGTGGTGTTTTGGCCCTAAAATCGCCTCCAATAGGTTATTTGACCTATTAAAACAATGGGGAATCAAGTGATAGATTTTTTAGAGGTGAGTGCTCATTCAAATTTTTGATCAAGTGGAAGTGTGGCGCACAACCCTCATATAGACGCCCTCCACCAAACGGCTGTATACACCAATCATGACAATATGGGGTTAAATTAAAGGTATATGGTTGTGTACTGCAAATCTGATATCATTATTCGGCTCATATATCTAGCGGACAACCTCAGCCCTAAACAGTCGATCAATTATAATTACCTAACGGGACACTGTGTGATTTAATTAATGTGTAGGCCGCCATAGCCCCGAAATTATAATATTCAGCGTGAAAGCAGGAGTTTCAAACTTTAACGATAAGGTTGCAACCATTTTAAGCTCACCGATAGACGAGACCAAACGACGTGTTGCTGGGCAACACTTTTTTGTTCAAGAGTTTTACACGGTAAGAACTATCGCCACCACACCAAATATATAGACTGGCAAATTAGTTTTTTACCACAGAAAATCGTTTAATATGGCAATTTAATATGATTTAAAAACAAGTAAAAAAGAGTTAAGTTCGGCCGGACCGAACTCTGGATACACAACACCTCGGGTTTATATGTAAACCACCTTTCATCAAAATTCGGTGAAAATTTCATATCTTATGTCCCATAGCAGTTATAACGAAATACGTTCCGATTTGGACCAAATACTAATAAGTACAATTCAATTGTTGAATTGTGCATAACAAAATAGTGATCTTTTTAGTAGCTATATCTAAAAATAAACCGCTCTGAACCATATACGACACGGATGTCCAAAAGCCTAACATAAGTCACTGTGTGAAAATTCAGTGAGATCGGATTATAAATACGCCTTTTATGAGGCCAAGACTTTAAATCGGAGGATCGGTCTATATGGTTGCTATATCCAAATCTGGACCGATCTAAGCCAAATAGACGATGGATTTTGAAGGGCCTAACACAACTCACTGTCTCAAATTTCAGGGCTTTTGTGGGCCTAAGAATCAAATCAGCCGATCGGTCTACCTGGGGGCTATATCAAGATATAGTCCAAAAAAATATTCTGTGCAAAGTTACGGCTCAATATCTCTATTTTTAAAGATTGTAGCGTGATTTCAACAGACAGACGGACAGACGGACATGTCTAGATCGTCTTAGATTTTTACGCTGATCAAGAATATATATACTTTATAGGGTCAGAAATGGATATTTCGATATGTTGCAAACGGAATGACAAAATGGATATACCCCCATCGTTCGGTGGTGGGTATAAAAAGAGACTAAATGATGACCATTTAATAGGTAGTCAAATGGTATGCTAGTCATTCTTAGACAACCACCATACCATATGATCCGCTCTAAGCGAATAGCACTAACATTTAAATTGGTGTCATCTGGCAGTCTTCAACTGAAATTTTTTGATCCGATTGGATTTAGTTGATCCAATTGAAAACATGCCAACATGAACAGAGAGAGGGCAGAGTGGTAAAAATTAATCATCAGCATGTATTTTTGTTATCGGTCCTTCAAGTCAAGATCCCAGATCGGTTTATATGGCAGCTTTATCATGTTATGAACCGACTTGAACCTTATTTGACACACTTATTAAAAGTAAGAATAAAATACGTCATGCAAAATTTCAGCCAAATCGGATAGGAATTGCGCCCTCTAGAAGCTCAAGAAGTCAAGTCCCCAGATCTTTTCATATGATAGCTATAACAGGTTATGAACCGATTTGAACCATACTTGGCACAGTTGTTGGATATCATAACAAAATACTTCGTGCAAAAATTCATTCAAATCGGATAATAATTACGCCCTCTAGAAGCTTAAGAAGTCAAGACCCAAGATCGGTTCATATGGCAGCTATATCAGGTTATGAACTGATTTGAACCATACTTAGTAAAGTTGTTGGATATCATTACAAAACATGTCGTGAAAAATTTCATTCCGATCGGATAAGAATTGCGCACTCTAGAGGCTCAAGAAGTCAAGACCCAAGATCGGTTTATATGGCAGCTATATCAAAACATGGACGGATATGGCTCATTTACAATACCAACCGACTTACACTAATAAGAAGTATTTGTGCAATATTTCAAGCGGCTAGCTCTACTTTTCGGAAGTTGGCGTGCTTTTGACAGACAGACGGACGGACATGGCTAGATCAACATAAAATGTCGCGACGATCGAGAATATATATACTTTATAGGTCTCAGACGAATATTTCGAGCAGTTACAAACACCATCCTATGGTGAAGGGTATAAAAATAAAATATAGGAATATATGAAGGTTCTAAAAGCAAAAAACTTGGTATCAAATTCTGGGGTGGGATGCCTAGGAGAGCCGCCCACCCCCAAAACCCGGCAAACGGATTTATAGACCAACCACTACAATATGGGATTCTAATTAAAGGTATTTGAGAGTAGAAAACTAATCTGATATCCAATTGTGGAACTAAGTGTTTCGTGGGTCACCCCTCCACTATAAAACCCCTCAAATCGGACATATATACCGACCATGGCAATATGGATCTTAAATTAAAGGTCTTTGGGAATAGAGCACGAAATTGACTTTCACTTTTGGGACCAAGTGTCTGGGAGTCCACCACACCCCAAGAAGGACTTTTACTGACCATTGCAATGTGGGGTTTAAATAAGAGGTACTTGAGTGTAGAAAAATCAATAGGAAAATTGGAATGCATTTTCAACTACAATTACGCAGAAATGTTAAAATTTAGAGCACTTCTCTCCAACATAGCAAAATCGGGTGCAGCAGAGCGGGCCGGGCTCATCTAGTCTTATATAAAATTCATTTTGTGTTTGATTGTAGGTTTGTTTGTTTGTATATTTGTGTGTTCCTTATAGACTCAAAAACGTCTGAACCGATTTTCTTGAAATTTTCACATATGGTGCATAATGACCACGTGGTGAAAATAGGGTACTACATTTTTTGATATCTGAAGGGGGGGCGGACCCTTACCCTAAATTTCAGAAACGCCAGATCTCGGAGATGGGTGGTGCGATTTAAGCGAAATTTTGTGTGCTTTCATATAGCACCCTAAAAATTAAAATTTTTTATCCAAATTTCGGATGGGGTACCTAGGGGGGCTGCCCCAGTCTAAAACCTACCAAACATATATTTAGACCAATCACGACAATATGGGACTCAAAAGAAAGGTATTTAGGATAAGAAAACGTATCTGATATCTAATTGTCGGACCATGTGCTAGGGTGATCACCCCAAGCCCCAAAACACCCCTCAATTGAACATATTTACTGACCATGGCAATATGGGACTCAAATGAAAGGTATTTGCGAGTAGAATATGAATCTGATATCCAAATTTGGGACCACGTTTCTAGGGGTCCACCTCTTCCCCAAAACACCCCTCAAACATGACTTATTTACTGACCATAGGAATATGGGGCTTAAATAAAAGGTACTTTAGTGTAGAATTCGAATTTGATATCCAAATTTGGGTCCAAGTGTTTAAGGGGCCGCCTCGCCCCAAAACCATCCCCAAAGGGGACAAATTTACGACCATAGCAATATGGGACTCAAATGAAAGGTATTTGCGAGTAGAATATGAATCTGATATCCAAATGTGGGACCACGTTTCCGGAGGTCCACCCCTTTCCCAAAACACCCCCCAAACAGCACTTATATACTGACCGTGGGAATATAAAAGGTATTTGAATGCAGAGTACGAATCTGATATGCTAATATGGGACCAAGTATTTGGGGGGCCGCCTCTCACCAAAAACATCCCTCAAAGGGGACAAATTTACGACCATAGCAATATGGGACTCAAATTAAAGGTCTTTGGGAGTAAGGGACAAATTTGATAGCAATATTCCGGAAAAGTGCCTATAGGGCCACCCCACCCCCACAACACCACCCAAATAGTAAGTATTTTCTGACTATTGCAATATGAGGCTCAAATAAGAGGGTTTTTAAAGTGGAACACGAATCCGATATATATTTTTTCAAGGCCCACTAATTGAGTGGCCGCCCATCCCCCAAAACACCCCTCAAGCCGGTCATGTTTGCGGACTATGGAAATATGGGGCTCAAATTAAAGGTATTAGGGGCCAACTGTCTAGCGGACGTCACACCACCATAACAACCCCCAAATATTACGTATTTGCTCACCAAGACAATTTGTGTCTTAAAGAAAGTGGAACTAAATATTCAAAGTTTTTAGGGCCAATACCCCAAACCGGACATATTTGCTGACTGTTGCAATAAGGTGTTTAAATGAGATTAGAAAACGAATTTGATATCCAGTTTTGAGGGCAATGGCAATTTGGGGTTCAAATAAATGATATATAGATATATGAGAATAGAGCACGTTGCTGATATATTTTAAGGCTTAGAATTTGGGGGACCACCCCAATCCCCGAAACACCCCTTAATCAGACATCATGAGAATATCGGGCTGAAATAAAGTATTTTAAGAATGGAGTACATCCTACATCCAAACTTAAATTCGTAGACCAATAAAGATCATATGGGATTCAGATAAAGACACTTATATTGTTAAACTGTTAGTCAAGCGATATACTATTTTCGTAGCATGGTATTTCACTAAAAGCTCTATAATTGTCGAAAATAAGTATTCAAAGGTACATTTTGCTCCACATAAAGTTAAAGAAGGCGCAGCAAAGAGGGCCGGGTTCAGCTAGTCATCCATAAAAACGAAAATCGAACTACAAACTGCCTTCGTAAATTGCAAAATACGAAGCCAGTCTCGGTTAAAATTGCAAAAAAAAAAATTAAAGTTGAATAATTCCGAAACCAATGGAGTTTTTGTATGCTTCAAGCGGACTTTTTTGTAGAGATTTTTGAGCACTATCCAGCAAAAACTTTTGGTAATTCGACCACAATTGAAGATTAGGCAGCCCCAACAATTTTTCGAAATACCGAGGTGACCGAATTTTGGAGCCTGTCGAAAGGCGTCCGGATAACCTAACCGTTCTCAAACGAAATATTTTTGCTAGTTTTTTCATTTTCTCCTAGGATCTTCCATAGCCATGACACTATTATTCACCTAAAAACCTTTAAATTTGGCTTGACCAAATTTGCGGGAGTCATGGGTTCGATTTAAGTCCATCACTGCTTGGGATATTACAATAGATGTAACTTTGTCGTTGGAAATCTGATCCCAGGCTGTAGTTTGTGGATTTATCAAAAGGCTAAGACAGAATGGGCACGTTTCTGTTTCGCGTTTAGATCTGCTTTTCAATGCTTGCCAGTTTTCGGTAGCCTACTTAAAACGCGTGGCATGCTTAATTCATATGTTAATATGTTTGAGTAAATAATAACATCCAGCGAACTGCTCAAATACAAACAGCATGCCTATGTCAAGGGAAGGTTAATAGAGACTACCCTGCACGAGATTGTGCATAAAATAGGAGAATCCTTCGATGGCAAAACGTACACACTGGCGATATGTTTTGACATCGAGGAGAATTTTAACAATATGTGGACCAATACACTGATCCAATCCTTGCCAATATTGGGTAGATCCCGTCCTAAGAGACTAAATAAACCATATACTAAGGAACAGGTGGATATGTGTGTCCCATGACGTAAATATTAGGGACAAAGTGACACAGGGCACGCCACGGGGGGGCATTTTATCGCCACGTATATGGAAGACCACCATAAATACCTATTACGGATGCTGACTGACATTTAAAGTCGAACTAGCTATGGCGCTTGAAATTTTGCACAAATACTTTTTTTTAGTGTAGATCGGTTGGGATTGTAAATGGGCCAAATCATTCTATGTTTTGAAAGAGCTGTCATATCCGCACCCTCTTTACAACCTAACCTAAATAATAACATTATTACGAATAACATTATTATCACGATAACCTAAATAATAACATTATTATCACGATAACCTTTATACCTGAGTTCGCAAATTCATGCACACATTATACTCTCTTTAAAGCACGCGGATAAAGATCGGGCCAATTTCTAGCTTTCGTGAAGCACGAATTGTACTACTTGATCTTCGTCCAATGAGCTCAAAAACTATTAGCATAAACAACCGCTGATCAGAAGCAATATGGATGCAAAACAAATTCGTCTTTCCCATACTTCGAAGCCTTGTTTCATGCACACCCTATGTAATAGAATACTACACAGAAGTATGTTAAAACCATATATTTTGGAAATTGTTTAAAGAGTATTACTTTATATAATATTATAGTTTCATAATACTTATTGAGCCTTCAAAATGCGCATTAGTATGCAAGAATATCTTTGTATTGCTTTCAAGACAAGAACAATTTTTTGCTGGGGGTATCGGTGGAGGGTCCGTTCCCTTCCGTTATCAATAAATTTTAAAACCTATTCCCAATTACTGACCATATTCGTAATCTACTCCCGAATACCTTTCATTTGAGTCCCACATTGTCATGATCGTCCAATAAACCTATTTTAAGAAGTTTGGGGAGGAAGGGTTCTCCCCAAAGATGTGACACACTGCGGCACTCCGTTCGGACTCGGCTATAAAAAAGGTACCTTATTGTTGATAAACCCAATTTGAATCGGAAAGCACTCATTGATGTGTGAAAAGTTTGCCCCTGTTCGGTTCCTGGTTTAATTCCGGTTTAACTCTACTCCCAAATGCCTTTCTTTTGTGTCCCACATTACCGTATTGGTAAATATTTCGGGTTTAGGTGGTATTTTGGGGATGGTCACTTGGCCATTAAAGAAAATATTAGATTCATGCTCTACTTTCGGAAACATTTCATATGAGTCCCATAATGGCATTGTATGTAAATAAGTTATGTTTGACGATGGGGTGGACCCAAGGGTCTTTGCCCCGAAAATAAATGAATAAAATTTACCAGAAAATCAATAAATTTCCACCCCAAATAGCTTATATATAATAAGGAGGTATTTTGGGGTGGGCCGGCTTCCCCAACACATGACTCTATATTGTCGTGATTGATCTGTATATCCATTTGGCGGGTTTTGGGCGGTCCCCGAGGCACACGTCCCCAAGAATACAAACCATATTTTTTTTTTGGTGATTGTTAGAGAGCAAAAAAATTCGAACTAATCTCATTACCAATCTCCGAGATCTGGTATTTTTGAAATTAGGGTGATGACAAGTGCTTTTTAGGAGAGACATTTCGACACAATTATGGATATGAAATTCGTGTCCACTCCCAAATCGCTTTGCTTTGAGCCCCATATTGTCATGATCGGTATGATATATCATGGTAAGTATGAACCGTTTGGAGGGTGTTTTGGGGCTAGGGCGGCCTCCGGCACTTTGCCCTGAAAATAGATATCAAATTCGTTCTTTATTCCCAAATACCGCTAATTTGAGCTCCATATTGCTGTAGTCGAATATAAAGTTCAGTTTAAGGGGTGATTTAGGGCACACCCCTCAAATTGGATATTAAATTCGTTTTCTCCTCTCAAATACCTTTCATTTGAGCCCCGTATTGCCATAAAGGGCCATAAAGGGCCTCGAGATATTCGTCTGAGACCCCATAAAGTATATATATTCTTGATCGTCGTGACATTTTATGTCGATCTAGCCATGTCCGTCCGTCTGTCCTTCTGTCCGTCCGTCTGTCCGTCCGTCCGTTCGTCCGTCCGTCTGTCTGTCGAAAGCACGCTAACTTACGAAGGAGTAAAGCTAGCCGCTTGAAATTTTGCACAAATACTTCTTATTAGTGTAGGTCGGTTGGTATTGTAAATGGGCCATATCGGTTCATGTTTTGATATAGCTGTCATATAAACCGATCTTGGGTCTTGACTTCTTGAGCCTCTAGACGGCGCAATTCTAATCCGATTGGAATGAAATTTTGCACGACGTGTTTTGTTATGATATCCAATAACTGTGCCAAGTATGGTTCAAATCGGTCCATAACCTGATATAGCTGCCATATAAACCGATCTTGGGTTTTGACTTGTTTTGACTTCTAGAGCCTCTAGAGTGCGCAATTCTTATCCGATTTGAATGAATTTTGGTACGACGTGTTTTTTCATGATATCCAACAACTGTGTCAGGTATGGTTCAAATCGGTTCATAACCTGATATAGCTGTCATATAAACCGATCTGGGATCTTGACTTCTTGAGCCTGTAGAGGTCCCAATTATTATCCGATTTACCTGAAATTTTGTACGACGGATTCTCTCATGACCATCAACATACGTGTTTATTATGGTCTGAATCTGTTCATAGCCCGATACAGCTCCCATATAAATCGATCTCTCTATTTTACTTTTTGAGCTCACAAAGAGTTCAATTCTTATTCGAATTGGCTGACATTTTACACAGGTCTCCAACATATAATTTAATTGTGGTCCGAACCGGACCATATCTTGATATCGCTCTAATAGCAGAGCAAATCTTTTCTTATATCCTTTTTTGCCTAAGAAGAGATGCCGGGAAAAGAACTCGACAAATGCGATCCATGGTGGAGGGTATATAAGATTCGGCCCGGCCGAACTTAGCACGCTTTTACTTGTTTAATCTACTCCCATATATGTCGGCTGATATGCCCATTTGGAGGTGGAGCGACCTCCCATTACTTTGACCTAATTTTGTATGCCAAATTTGTAATCTACTGCCGGATACTTTTCATTTGAGTCCCATATTGATAGGAACGTCGAATATATGTGTTTAGAGGAGTTTTGTGGTTGGGGTGCCCGCTGGGTACTTGGACCCAAAATTTAATACGATATTCATTTTCTAGTCCCCAATACCTTTCATTTGATACCCATATATAGCATATCAGTCCTCTTTTGGTTTTGGGTGACGTTGTAAGGGGGAGGGTAGCAACCATCCGATGTATAAAAATTATATAACCTATGTTTTTAGAACAAACAAACAAACCGAGTCTCATATAGTCATGATGTGTCATATGCCCATTGGGGTCGTTTTAGGGGAGTGGGGTTACCCCCGAATACCTTTGATTTAAGCCCCATATTGATATGGACGACCAATTTGTCTGCTTTTCGATATTTTGGGATTAGGGCGACTTCCTGGGTATTTAGACGCAATTTTTAATACCATATTTTACAGTTCAATACCTTTGATATCCATATTGTCTTTATCGGTCCACTTGTGATTTTGGTTGGTATTTTTCGGGCAACGGGGAGGGTCCGCCCCTTCCGATATGAACAAATTATAAAGCTTATTTCTTCTTCCTGACCATATTCGTAATCTACTCCCGAATTTGAGTCCCATATTGTTTCTCGTCTACTGAATCTATTTTAGGTGGTTTTGGAGTTGGGGTGGCCCCCATTTATTTAGACCAAATTTTTAATATGAAATTCGTATTCTACTCCTGAATACCTTTCATTCGAATCCCATATTGTCTTGATCGGTACACTTTTATTTTTGGTTGGTACTTTTGGGGTAAGGGGGAGGGTCCACTCCGACGTCAAAAAATTATATAGCCTATGTTTCCTTCCTGACCAACCTACACATTCTGTGAAAATTTCAAGATAATCGGTTCAGCCGTTTCTGAGCCTATACGGAACAAACAAACAAACCGACAAACACAAATTCATTTCTATATATATAAGACTAGCTGAATCCGGCACGCTTCGCTGCGCTTCCTTTTACACCATATGAATTATAACTTTCTTTTCAATTACTCTTCTTTTCATTCACTAAGTTACTTAGTCTACGTTTGACTGCGATTGCTGAAAGACGTGTTGTGCGCATTGTAAGAACGTTGTGTTAAAAAGAAAAAAAAAAAAAAAAAAAAAAAAAAAAATTTTTTTTGTACAAAAACAAATTGTACGCAGTTTTAAAATCCCCAAAATTTCGCGACCATAAACGGTTAGTGGATCGCCAAAAACAATAACAAACTGCATGCACCAAGTGCATGTACATTTGGTGCATAGGTAGTAACAACAAACATTATGGACAAGACAAAAAATACAACAACAATACCTACCATCACTGGCTCCAAGTCAGAAGGTGTAAATTTAAGTGAGGAAAGTGAAGACGATGAAAACAACTGGCAGACGGTAGCTACGAAAAGAAGAAATGCAGGGTCTCCCAACATTTTTCAAGGAAAACGTATGCATATTGATGACGGACCTTCAACATCTAACAGATACCAAGCCTTGGCCAACGACAATGCAGATACTAGCCCTAGTAATGATGCTGTCACTAGTGAACCGAAACCACCACCAATTTTTATACCTCATGTGACAGATATTGTTAAAATGGTAAATAGGATCAACAAAGAAATTCCTTCTACGGACTACCACTACAAATCTCTAAGTGATGGTCAAATTCGTATTGCAATAAAGAATGTGGATTCCTACAGAAAAGTCATTAAGTATTTAGACCAAGAAAATTTTAGCTATCATACTTTCCAATTGAAAAAGGAAAGGGCATTCCGAGTAATTATAAAAGGTCTTCACCATACTACACCTATAGCGGACATAAAAGCAATGCTGCTCAGTCTGGGGCACCAGGTCAGAAGTGTTCGAAATGTTATTAGCAGGGTGTCTAAAATGCCTCTTCCAATGTTCTTTGTCGATGTCGATCCAAAAGAAAATAACAAAGAAATTTACAATATTAGAACATTTGATAATGCTATTATATCAATTGAAGCACCTAAAAAATTTGAAGACATAGTCCAATGCCACAGATGCCAAGATTTTGGCCACACTAAATCATACTGTAAAAAGGATTTTCGTTGCGTTAAATGCGGAAAGGACCATGCAACAGGGCAGTGCACGAAATTGCCAACTACACCAGCCAAATGTGTACATTGTAACAACGAACATACTGCCAGTTACCGAGGTTGTGTAGTTTATCAAAAGCTATTGCATTCTAGAAATATTCGAACGAATAAAACTCAAAATATTTCAAACGAAAGCAGCCACTATCTACAATCTGGAAACCAGCACAACAACATACCCCGTTTTCAAGATTCTAATAACCTTACCTACGCGCAAGCTGTAAGAGATGACCAACCAGGTTTGAATAATGTTCTAAGTAAAATAGAGACAATGCTTGCCAAACAAATAGAATTGACGAATACGTTAATGAATATGATGTCAATGCTCATTTCTAAGTTATGCAAGTAAATCTTTTAATAGCTGTATGGAATGCCAATGGTATTCTAAATCATATTAATGAAATAGAACTATTCCTTAAAAATAATCTTATTGATATACTATTAGTATCTGAATCACACTTAACAAGTAAGTCTTATATTAAATTAAACGGATATGATATTATTACGACAAATCACCCAGAAAATCGAGCTCATGGAGGAGCTGCTGTCATAATACGATCAAATATTAAATATGATATTGCAGATCCTGTTTCTGAAAACTTTATCCAAGCTGCGGGAGTGGTTTTAACTTGCAATAATTCAAAGACGTCAATATACTCTGCCTATTTTCCTCCTCGCTTCAATGTAAAATCTGATACATTCCACCAATTTTTTAGTAAATTTGGAAATAAATTTATTGTAGGCGGCGACTTCAATGCCAAGCACCCATGGTGGGGTTCAAGGCTAATAAACCCAAAAGGAAGCGAGCTTTATAAATGTATATCCACCAATCACTACAGTGTTTTATCAACCGGTAGCCCAACATACTGGCCCAGCGATCCAAACAAAAGACCTGATCTCTTGGATTTTATAATTTTTAGCGGTATTCCCCAGGCATGCCTAGACATTGCTACAAGTGACGATTTAAGTTCAGATCACAGCCCAGTCATAGTAAACTTTTGTACATCGTATTGTAAACGGCAAGCAAAACCACAACTGTTTTCAGCAAAAACTGACGTCAATTTCTTTAAGCATTGGATTGAAAAAGGTTTAAACCTAAATATATCACTTAAAACACCTGATGAATTAGATAGAGCGATAGAAACTTTTACTAATTTGATCCACGAATCTGCACACCTTGCTACCCCGCATAAGGACGAAAAATCTTGTTCTGATGTTCGTATTTCATATAAAATCAAAAAGTTGATAGCACAAAAGCGGCGATTGCGTAAAATTTGGCAGACAACAAGACACCCAGATGACAGAACAAATTATAATAGAGCCAAAAACTCTTTGACGAACACATTAAAAGAATACAAAAACGATTCTATTAACGCGTTTTTAAGCAACCTTAGTCCTTCCAATAATAAAGAGCACAGCATCTGGAAAGCAACCAAATTTCTAAAAAGACCACAGAAAAGAAACATCCCTTTCAAAAACACTTGTGGTGTATGGTGCAGAAATGATAAAAACAAATCGGAAGCCTTTAAAGAATTTCTAGAAGAAACGTTCAGTCCATTTTCGTTTTGTGAAGCTGAGGATGAAAGGAAAATTAAAGATTTTCTGGATGTACCGTGCCAAATGTATCGGCCGATAAAACATTGTTCACCGCGAGAAGTTGAGAGAGAAATAATAAAATTAAACCCTAAGAAATCCCCTGGCTATGACTTCATTGATGCCAAAATACTAAAATCACTACCGCGTAAAGGTTTAATTTTTCTGTCGCTACTATTTAACGCAGCTCTTAGATTAACATATTTCCCCTTTCAATGGAAATTCGCAAAGATTTTCATGGTCTTGAAACCCAACAAACCGGAAGACGTTATATCATCTTATAGGCCTATTAGTCTGTTGCCAGTGATATGCAAAGTCTTTGAAAAACTTATTCAAAAAAGACTGTCCCCCGTGCTCGAAAAACTAAATATAATTCCAGAACATCAATTTGGTTTTAGGCACGGACATGGGACAGTAGAACAATGCCACAGAGTGGTTCATACAATTAGGCAATGTTTGGAAAACAAACAGTATTGTTCGTCGGTTTTCCTGGATGTCAAGCAAGCCTTCGATAAAGTGTGGCATGATGGATTACTATTTAAGATGAAAACCCTTCTCCCTACCCCATTTTATTTACTGTTGAAATCGTACTTGAGTGAAAGAAGATTTTTTGTTAATGTAAATGACGCAGATTCTGAAATTGGCTTAATAAAATCTGGTGTCCCTCAAGGAAGTGTGTTGGGACCGATTCTATATACACTGTTTACATCCGACTTTCCATCAGACGAAAATATTATAGTGGCAACGTATGCAGATGATACTAGTTTATTATCGGTTGATGAATCGCCCATTCTTGCTTCAAATGCAATGCAAAAACAACTTGATTCGACCCAATCTTGGCTGAAAAAATGGAACATTAAAGTAAATACCGAGAAGTCTGTCCATGTAACTTTTACTCTTAGAAAAGATACTTGTCCTCCCGTATCACTCGGTGGAGAAGAAATTCCAACATCCAACTGTGTTAAATATTTGGGTTTACATATAGACAAGCGGTTAACTTGGAAAACACATATCAAACTGAAACGGCAGCAGTTAGATATAAAGACAAAACGAATGTATTGGCTGCTAGGATCCAAATCACAATTAAGCTTAGAAAATAAAGTATTGCTCTACAAAAGTATATTAAAACCCGTATGGACCTATGGAATTGAACTTTGGGGAACAGCAAGCAACTCTAACATAGAAATACTGCAAAGATATCAATCAAAAACTCTTCGACTCATCAGTAATTCGCCTTGGTTTGTCAGCAATAAAAATATACATAAGGACCTTTGCATTCCTGAAGTTAAAAATGTAATTCGTAATTACAGTTCTAAATACTTAAACCGATTAAGCAATCATTCAAATGTTTTGGCTATAAACTTATTAGATGATAGTAACGAATCCAAAAGACTAAAACGATCTCATGTATTAGATTTACCTTATATTACTTGATCCTAGCTAAAATAATTTAATTTCAAAACAATTGTAAAATTTTAAGAGGACATAAAACAGATGAATCAATAGTGTTGTCGTGCTCACTGGAGTTTGGCACTTCTGTCACTTTGTAGATATTTTTAAGAAAATTTGCTTATTGTTTGTTATACAAATAGATTGCAAATAAAGAAAACATACAAAAAAAAAAAAAAAAAAAAAAAAAAAAAAAAAAAAAAAAAAACTAAGTTACTTATATATTTTGCGGCCATGTTTTTATAGAACTTTAAGACTATTGTGGAAGCTTGTCCCAGGGTAGGAGGGTTAAAAAATAAAACCGAAAACAGTCAAAGGTTAGTTCCTTTTTTATTTATTCGAAGGACAGACAACTTGTCAAAACAGTAGTGAAAAGCATATGATCAACTTTGAACACACTCTCCTGTATCTCACGCGCTCTTTTTCTTTGTTCGGGTTTGCTTGGCTATTCAAATAATTTCTATCCTCCAATAAATGGCGCTGAAGTTGTTGTTGGTGATGCTCGCTGTTGATTCCCATCACATTGTCTATTTTTGAATGCAATCGAATTTCCACTCCTGTGGGCCTATCTAATGTCGCCGTTGCACATGCGTAAGTATCTTCGGATTACCCATGCCATAAATAACAGAACAAATTTTCTGCACTGGATATTCCTTTCATAATAGTTACGGCAATAATCTTTATCCATTTAAGTTACAAAAACTTACGGCATAGTCCACTATATTTGTTTTTTTCTTTTTATACCATCTATCATAATCTAATTTCGTCATTCCGTTTGTAAAGCATCGAAATATTCATCTGAGACCCAACAAAGTATATATGTATATTTTTGATAGTCTTGACATTCTAAGTCGATTTAGCCATGTCGGTCCGTCCATCTGTCGAGAGCACGCTAACTTTCGAAGGGATTCTAGGCGAATGAAATTTAGCACAAATGCTTCCTATTGTAATAGGCCAGTTGGATTTTTAAATAAAATAAACTGATTTTTGACCTTGACCTCGTGAGCCCCTAAACGCCGCAATTTTATCCGATTTGTCTCAAATTTTGTAGAAGATATTTTGTTATGACTTCCAACATCTGTGCTAAGTATGGTTTGAACCAGTTTAAAACTTGATGTAGCTCCCATATAAACCGATCTCCTAATTTAACTCTCTGAGCCTCTATAGGGCGCAATTCTTGTGCTACATGCTGACATTTTGCGCAATGACATCTACTATGGTCTCTAACAGCCAAACCAAGCCTGTTCCGAATTGGTTGATAACCTGAAATATCTCCAATAGCTTTGCAATTTTCATCTATTATCCTTTGTTTGCCTATAAAGAGATATCGGGCAAAAAAATGACATATGAGATCCACGGTAGAGGGAATGTAAGATTCGGCCCAGCCGAACTTTTTCCGCTGTTACTTGTTGTCACTCGATTCGTTCGCCAAGTCATTGTAAACAGCTGATTTTATAAAGGAAAAGTAGCTGTTTTTAATGACTTGGCGAACGAATCAAGTGACAACAAGTAAAAACGGAAAAGTTCGGCCAGGCCGAATCTTACATACCCTCTACCGTGGATCTCAGTTGTCATTATTTTTCCCGATATCTCTTTATAGGCAAACAAAGGATAATGGATAAAACTTGCAAAGCTATTGGAGCTATTCTGCTTATCGGCGTGCCACATGGGCTGGACTTTAAAAAGGAGGCTTCTTATCTTTGAGCTAAATTTTCAATTAAACCCGCTCCACTGAGCATTCGCTTTCAAGACGTAGAAAAATGTCACCTCTGTAACGTAACTTACTCTCCAATAGCTCTGATTCTGTGTACATTGGTTAAGGCTTCCCCTCTAACAGTTTAACACAAACTTGGATAATCGCACTCTACAAAATAAGTTTTTATCTATTGCAAAGATATCCACTTAAACTACCTGAAACACCTATCTTAGGATGGGAAATTTAAAAAATTATATAGCAATAAACCGCAACGAAATAAAGTATACACTTTATTTTTATACACTCCACCATAGGATGGGGGGTATACTAATTTCTTTATTCTGTTTGTAGCACCTCGAAATATTCGTCAGAGACCCCCTAAAGTATATATATTCTTGATCGTCGCGACATTTTATGTCGATCTAGCCATGTCCGTCCGTCTGTCTGTCCGTCCGTCTGTCTGTCTGTCGAAAGCACGCTAACTTCCGAAGGAGTAAAGCTAGCCGGTTGAAATTTTGCACAAATACTTCCTATTAGTGTAGGTCGGTTGGTATTGTAAATGGGCCTAATCGGTCCATGTTTTGATATAGCTGCCATATAAACAGATCTTGGGTATTGACTTCTTGAGCCTCTAGAGTGCGCAATTCTTATCCGATTGGAATAAAATTTTGCACGACGGTTTTTTTATGATATCCAACAACTGTGCTAAGTATGGTTGAAATCGGTTCATAACCTGATATAACTGTCATATTAACAGATCTGGTGACTTGACTTCTTGAGCTTCTAGAGGGCGCAATTCCTATCCGATTTGGCTGAAATTTTGCATGACGTATTTTATTCTTACTTTCAACAACTGTGTCAAATAAGGTTCAAATCGCTTCATAACCTGATATAGCTGCCATATCAACCGAACTGGGATCTTGACTTCTTGAGCATCTAGAGGTCTTAATTGTTATCCGATTTGCCTGAAATTTTGTACGACGGATCCTCTCATGACCATCAGCATACGTGTTTATTATGGTTTGAATCGGTCTAAAGCCCGATACAACTCCCATATAGATCGATCTCTCTATTTTACTTCTTGAGCCCCCAAAGGGCGTAAATCTTAGTCGAATTGGCTGAAATTTTACAGGTCTCCAATATATATTGTAATTTAATTGTGGTCCAAACCGGACCATATCTTGATATCGCTCTAATAGCAGAGCAAATCTTTTCTAATATCCATTTTTGCCTAAGAAGAGATACCGGGAAAAGAACTCGACAAATGCGATCCATGGTGGGGGGTATATAAGATTCGGACTGGCCGAACTTAACACGCTTTTACTTGTTACTTACTTGATGAGCTAAAAATGTCGGTCACCTTGATTTAAAGTTTGCCACTGCTCCTATCACACTGAACGTCTTAGCTTTGGGTGTACGGCAGCACTGTCGTGTAAGGTCATTATAATTGATCAACTGTTGTGAGGTGAGGTGGTCCGCTAGATATATGAGCAGAATAAAGATATCATTTTCGCAGTCCAAAACCTTATAATTTGAACTTAAGCCTATATTGTCATAATTGGTGTATACAGCCGTTTGGCGGGAGGCGCGTCACTCTATCTGCCACTTGAGCACAAATTTGAATGACGCACTTCACTTAAAAATATCTATCACTTGATCCCCCATTGTTTCAATGGGTAAAATAAACTATTGGAGGCGACTTAAGGGGGTAAAGCAACACCTAGATTCTTAGACACAAAGTTTAGTGTCATATTCGTAATCTATAATTTGAGGCTCATCTTGCTAGGATCAAATTATATTACCATTTGAGGGTGGGGCGATCCCCAATTACTTGGACCTCATTCTTCATGTCATGTTCGTAATCTAGTCCCGAATAACTTTCATTTGAGTCCCATATTGATATTTACGTCCAATATGTTTGTATGGGGAAGTTTGAATGACCCCACGCGTACTTGATTCTAAATTTTAAAACCATATTCGTATTCTACTCCCCAATACCTATCATTTGATACTCAAATTGTCCCTATCGGTCCACTTTTGTATTTTAGTGGTGTTTTTGGGGTAAGGGGGAGGGTCCGCCCCTCCCAATATCAACAAACTAAGAAGTCCTTTTCTCTTTCCTGACCATTTTCGAAATATATTCCCAAATGCCTTTCATTCGAGTCCCATATTGTCATTATCGCACAATAAACCTATTTTAGGTTTATTGGACGAACAAACAAACAAACAAACAAACAAACAAACAAACAAACAAACAAACAAACAAACAAACAAACAAACAAACAAACAAACA
The DNA here is from genome assembly GCF_963082655.1 of Stomoxys calcitrans. Classification (NCBI taxonomy): domain Eukaryota; kingdom Metazoa; phylum Arthropoda; class Insecta; order Diptera; family Muscidae; genus Stomoxys; species Stomoxys calcitrans. The sequence goes on along the minus strand of NC_081552.1, from coordinate 87,433,699 downwards.
AACAAACAAACAAACAAACAAACAAACAAACAAACAAACAAACAAACAAACAAACAAACAAACAAACAAACAAACAAACAAACAAACAAACAAACAAACAAACAAACAAACAAACAAACAAACAAACAAACAAACAAACAAACAAACAAACAAACAAACAAACAAACAAACAAACAAACAAACAAACAAACAAACAAACAAACAAACAAACAAACAAACAAACAAACAAACAAACAAACAAACAAACAAACAAACAAACAAACAAACAAACAAACAAACAAACAAACAAACAAACAAACAAACAAACAAACAAACAAACAAACAAACAAACAAACAAACAAACAAACAAACAAACAAACAAACAAACAAACAAACAAACAAACAAACAAACAAACAAACAAACAAACAAACAAACAAACAAACAAACAAACAAACAAACAAACAAACAAACAAACAAACAAACAAACAAACAAACAAACAAACGTTTGGTGAGATTCTTAGACACAAATTTTAGTGTCATATTCGTAATCTATAATTTGAGGCTCATCTTGCTAGGATCAAATTATATTCCCATTTGAGGGTGGGGCGATCCCCAATTAGTTGGACCTCATTCTTCATGTCATGTTCGTAATCTAGTCCCGAATAACTTTCATTTGAGTCCCATATTGATATTTACGTCCAATATGTTTGTATGGGGAAGTTTTTTGGGTTGAATGACCCCACGCGTACTTGATTCAAAATTTTAAAACCATATTCGTATTCTACTCCCCAATACCTATCATTTGATACTCAAATTGTCCCTATCGGTCCACTTTTGTATTTTAGTGGTGTTTTTGGGGTAAGGGGGAGGGTCCGCCCCTTCCAATATCAACAAACTAAGAAGTCTTTTTCTCTTTCCTGACCATTTTCGAAATATACTCCCAAATGCCTTTCATTCGAGTCCCATATTGTCATTATCGCACAATAAACCTATTTTAGGTTTATTGGACGAACAAACAAACAAACAAACAAACAAACACAAATTGGTTTTTATATAGGATAGGGGGAATTGGGATTGCAACCTGACACATCCTTTCATTTGAGAACAATATATACTCGGTAGTCTTGCATGACAGTTTGGTGTTGTTATACCCACCACCGAAGGATGGGAGTGTATTCATTATGTCATTCCGTTTGCAACACATCAAAATATCCATTTCCGACCCTATAAAGTATATATATTCTTGATCAGCGTAAAAATCTAAGACGATCTAGCCATGCCCGTCCATCTGTCCGTCTGTTTGTTGAAATCACGCTACAGGTTTTAAAAATTGAGATATTGAGCTGAAATTTTGCACAGATTCTATTTTTGTCCATAAGCAGGTTAAGTTCGAAGATGGGCTGTATCGGACTATATCTTGATATAGCCCCCATATAGACCGATCGGCCGATTTAGGATCTAAGGCCTATAAAAGCCACATTTATTATCCGATTTTGCTGAAATTTATGACAGTGAGTTGTGTTAGGCCACTCGACATCGTCCTTCAATTTGGCTCAGATTGGTTCAGATTTGGATATAGCTGCCATATAGACCGATCTCTCGATTTAAGGCCTTGGACCCATAAAAGGCGCATTTATTTTCCGGATTTGCCGAAATTTGGGACAGTGAGTTGTGTTGGGCCCTTCATCATTCTTCTTTAATTTGGCTCAGATCGGTCCATATTTGGATATAGCTGCCATATAGACCGATCTCTCGATTTAAAGTCTTTGCCCCATAAATGGCACCTTTAGAATCCGTTTTCGCTGAAATTTGACCCAGTGACTTTTGTTAGGCTTTTCGACATCCGTGTCGTATATGGTTCAGATCGGTCTATATTTGGATATGGCTACCAAAATGACCAATATGTTATTCTACAAAATTGAACAATTACTTGTACATATTAGGCCACTCAATATCCGTGTCAAATGTGGTCCAAATATTTCGATAAAGCGGCTATAGGGACATAAATTATGCATTTTTCACACATATACCCGAGGTGGTGGGTATCCAAAGTTCAGCTCGGCCGAGCTTAAATCCTTTTTACTTGTTTTTGTTGGGCAGGACGGCAGGACGTGATCCAGATTCTTGAATTCTTATATCAACATTAAATTTGAACTCTAATCACATTGATCTTTCTCTTAATTCACGTATTATGCCGCTGAAACTACACATCCTTTTGAAGGGAATTAAGTGGTCGGTCCGGTCCCAGACTCCCAAATATACAATATGTACCGCACTTGTAGTCAACTCCCAAAGACCTTTCATTTGTTACCTTTTTTTGGGGTCACGCTGAACGTTGGACATTCATGCCCGTTTAAGGGGTTTTGGGGTTGGGGAGGCCCCGTGGACACCTTGGACCAAATTCTTACAACAGATGTGCACCTAACTTCCAAACACCTTTCATTTAATATCCATATTGCCCCAATTGGTAAGTAAGCATTGCTGCGGGGGTTTTATGGGGTGGAAAGGCGCCTCAGATACCAAGGAATAAAGTTTTATATCAGATACCCTGCGGGAGTTTGGGGTGGGGGGTGTATGCCATATTTGTGCTCTACTCTTAAATACCTTTCATTTGATACCCATGTTGTCCCAATCGAAACACATGTTATTTGACCCAAAATTTTATACCAATTTCGTGTTTTTGGGGTACTATAAGGTAGCATACAAAATTGCGCTGAAATCGATGCACGCTTCTCCGAAATCTGGCGCTTTTGAAAATTGGGATATGGCGAAGGGTCCGCCCCCCTTCGGATATCAAAATATTTAGTACCCTATTTTCACCGGGGGCCCACACTCTACCTTCTGTGAAAATTTCATGAGAATTGTTTCAGCCGTTTTTATACCCTCCACCATAGGATGGGGGGTATACTAATTTTGTCATTCTGCTTGATCGTCGCGACATTTTATGTCGATCTAGCCATGTCCGTCCGTCTGTCCGTCCGTCCGTCCGTCTGTCTGTCGAAAGCACGCTAACTTCCGAAGGAGTAAAGCTAGCCGCTTGAAATTTTGCACAAATACTTCTTATTAGTGTAGGTCAGTTGGTATTGTAAATGGGCCATATCGGTTCATGTTTTCATCTAGCTGCCATATAAACCGGGTCTTGATTTCTTGAGCCTCAAACAAACAAACAAACAAACAAACAAACAAACAAACAAACAAACAAACAAACAAACAAACAAACAAACAAACAAACAAACAAACAAACAAACAAACAAACAAACAAACAAACAAACAAACAAACAAACAAACAAACAAACAAACAAACAAACAAACAAACAAACAAACAAACAAACAAACAAACAAACAAACAAACAAACAAACAAACAAACAAACAAACAAACAAACAAACAAACAAACAAACAAACAAACAAACAAACAAACAAACAAACAAACAAACAAACAAACAAACAAACAAACAAACAAACAAACAAACAAACAAACAAACAAACAAACAAACAAACAAACAAACAAACAAACAAACAAACAAACAAACAAACAAACAAACAAACAAACAAACAAACAAACAAACAAACAAACAAACAAACAAACAAACAAACAAACAAACAAACAAACAAACAAACAAACAAACAAACAAACAAACAAACAAACAAACAAACAAACAAACAAACAAACAAACAAACAAACAAACAAACAAACAAACAAACAAACAAACAAACAAACAAACAAACAAACAAACAAACAAACAAACAAACAAACAAACAAACAAACAAACAAACAAACAAACAAACAAACAAACAAACAAACAAACAAACAAACAAACAAACAAACAAACAAACAAACAAACAAACAAACAAACAAACAAACAAACAAACAAACAAACAAACAAACAAACAAACAAACAAACAAACAAACAAACAAACAAACAAACAAACAAACAAACAAACAAACAAACAAACAAACAAACAAACAAACAAACAAACAAACAAACAAACAAACAAACAAACAAACAAACAAACAAACAAACAAACAAACAAACAAACAAACAAACAAACAAACAAACAAACAAACAAACAAACAAACAAACAAACAAACAAACAAACAAACAAACAAACAAACAAACAAACAAACAAACAAACAAACAAACAAACAAACAAACAAACAAACAAACAAACAAACAAACAAACAAACAAACAAACAAACAAACAAACAAACAAACAAACAAACAAACAAACAAACAAACAAACAAACAAACAAACAAACAAACAAACAAACAAACAAACAAACAAACAAACAAACAAACAAACAAACAAACAAACAAACAAACAAACAAACAAACAAACAAACAAACAAACAAACAAACAAACAAACAAACAAACAAACAAACAAACAAACAAGCAAACAAGCAAACAAGCAAACAAACAAACAAACAAACAAACAAACAAACAAACAAACAAACAAACAAACAAACAAACAAACAAACAAACAAACAAACAAACAAACAAACAAACAATTAAACAAACAAACAAACAAACAAACAAACAAACGAACAAACGAACAAACACAAATTGGTTTTTATATAGGTCCCTATCGGTCCACTTTTGTATTTTAGTGGTGTTTTTGGGGTAAGGGGGAGGGTCCGCCCCTTCCAATATCAACAAACTAAGAAGTCTTTTTCTCTTTCCTGACCATTTTCGAAATATACTCCCAAATGCCTTTCATTCGAGTCCCATATTGTCATTATCGCACAATAAACCTATTTTAGGTTTATTGGACGAACAAACAAACAAACAAACAAACAAACACAAATTGGTTTTTATATAGGATAGGGGGAATTGGGATTGCAACCTGACACATCCTTTCATTTGAGAACAATATATACTCGGTAGTCTTGCATGACAGTTTGGTGTTGTTATACCCACCACCGAAGGATGGGAGTGTATTCATTATGTCATTCCGTTTGCAACACATCAAAATATCCATTTCCGACTCTATAAAGTATATATATTCTTGATCAGCGTAAAAATCTAAGACGATCTAGCCATGCCCGTCCATCTGTCCGTCTGTTTGTTGAAATCACGCTACAGGTTTTAAAAATTGAGATATTGAGCTGAAATTTTGCACAGATTCTATTTTTGTCCATAAGCAGGTTAAGTTCGAAGATGGGCTGTATCGGACTATATCTTGATATAGCCCCCATATAGACCGATCGGCCGATTTAGGATCTAAGGCCTATAAAAGCCACATTTATTATCCGATTTTGCTGAAATTTATGACAGTGAGTTGTGTTAGGCCACTCGACATCGTCCTTCAATTTGGCTCAGATTGGTTCAGATTTGGATATAGCTGCCATATAGACCGATCTCTCGATTTAAGGCCTTGGACCCATAAAAGGTGCATTTATTTTCCGGATTTGCCGAAATTTGGGACAGTGAGTTGTGTTGGGCCCTTCATCATTCTTCTTTAATTTGGCTCAGATCGGTCCAGATTTGGATATAGCTGCCATATAGACCGATCTCTCGATTTAAAGTCTTTGCCCCATAAATGGCACCTTTAGAATCCGTTTTCGCTGAAATTTGACCCAGTGACTTTTGTTAGGCTTTTCGACATCCGTGTCGTATATGGTTCAGATCGGTCTATATTTGGATATGGCTACCAAAATGACCAATATGTTATTCTACAAAATTGAACAATTACTTGTACATATTAGGCCACTCAATATCCGTGTCAAATGTGGTCCAAATATTTCGATAAAGCGGCTATAGGGGCATAAATTATGCATTTTTCACACATATACCCGAGGTGGTGGGTATCCAAAGTTCAACTCGGCCGAGCTTAAATCCTTTTTACTTGTTTTTGTTGGGCAGGACGGCAGGACGTGATCCAGATTCTTGAATTCTTATATCAACATTAAATTTGAACTCAAATCACATTGATCTTTCTCTTAATTCACGTATTATGCCGCTGAAACTACACATCCTTTTGAAGGGAATTAAGTGGTCGGTCCGGTCCCAGACTCCCAAATATACAATATGTACCGCACTTGTAGTCAACTCCCAAAGACCTTTCATTTGTTACCTTTTTTTGGGGTCACGCTGAACGTTGGACATTCATGCCCGTTTAAGGGGTTTTGGGGTTGGGGAGGCCCCGTGGACACCTTGGACCAAATTCTTACAACAGATGTGCACCTAACTTCCAAACACCTTTCATTTAATATCCATATTGCCCCAATTGGTAAGTAAGCCTTGCTGCGGGGGTTTTATGGGGTGGAAAGGCGCCTCAGATACCAAGGAATAAAGTTTTATATCAGATACCCTGCGGGAGTTTGGGGTGGGGGGTGTATGCCATATTTGTGCTCTACTCTTAAATACCTTTCATTTGATACCCATGTTGTCCCAATCGAAACACATGTTATTTGACCCAAAATTTTATACCAATTTCGTGTTTTTGGGGTACTATAAGGTAGCATACAAAATTGCACTGAAATCGATGCACGCTTCTCCGAAATCTGGCGCTTTTGAAAATTGGGATATGGCGAAGGGTCCGCCCCCCTTCGGATATCAAAATATTTAGTACCCTATTTTCACCGGGGGCCCACACTCTACCATCTGTGAAAATTTCATGAGAATTGTTTCAGCCGTTTTTATACCCTCCACCATAGGATGGGGGGTATACTAATTTTGTCATTCTGCTTGATCGTCGCGACATTTTATGTCGATCTAGCCATGTCCGTCCGTCTGTCCGTCCGTCCGTCCGTCTGTCTGTCGAAAGCACGCTAACTTCCGAAGGAGTAAAGCTAGCCGCTTGAAATTTTGCACAAATACTTCTTATTAGTGTAGGTCAGTTGGTATTGTAAATGGGCCATAGCGGTTCATGTTTTCATCTAGCTGCCATATAAACCGATCTTGGGTCTTGATTTCTTGAGCCTCTAGAGTGCGCAATTCTTATCCGATTGGAATGAAATTATGCACGACGTGTTTTGTTATCATATCCAACAACTGTGCCAAGTACGATCCAATTCGGTTCATAACCTGATATAGCTGCTATATAAACCGATCTTGGGTCTTGACTTCTTAAACCACTAGAGGGCGCAATTCTTATCCGATTTGAATGAATTTTTGTATGTAGTATTTTGTTATAATATCCAAGAACTGTGCCAAGTATGGTTCAAATCGGTCTATAACCTGATATAGCTGCCATATAAACCGATCTGGGGTCTTGACTTCTTGAGCCTCTAGAGTGCGCAATTCTTATCCGATTTGCCTGAAATTTTGTACGACGGATTCTTTCATGACCATCAACATATGTGTTTATTATGGTCTGAATCGGTCAGCCTGATAAAGCTCCCATATAAATCGATCTATCTATTTTACTTCTTGAGCCCCCAAAGGACGCAATTCTTATTCGAATTGGCTGACATTTCACACAGGTCTCAAACATATAATTTAATTGTGGTCCAAACCGGACCATATTTTTATATCGCTTTAATAGCAGAGAAAATCTTTTCTTATATCCTTTTTTGCCTAAGAAGAAATGCCGGGAAAAGGACTCGACAAATGCGATCCATGGCAAGAAGTCAAGATCCCAGATCGGTTTATATGGCAGCTATATCAAGTTATGAACCGATTTGAACCTTATTTGGCACAGTTGTTGAAAATAAGAATAAAATACGTCATGCAAAATTTTAGCTAAATCAGATAGGAATTGCGCCCTTTAGAAGCTGAAGAAATCAAGTTCCCAGATCTGTTTATATGACCGCTACATCAGGTTATGAACCGATTTGAATCATACTTAGGACAGTTGTTGGATATCATAACAAAATACCGCGTGCAAAATGCGCATTTTAAAGGCTCAAGAAGTCAAGACCCAAGTTCGGTTTATATGGCAGCTATATCAGGTTATGGACCGATTTGAACCATACTTGGCACAGTTATTGGATATCAAAACAAAACACGTCGTGCAAAATTTCATCCCAATCGGATAAGAATTGCGACCTCTAGAGACCCAAGAAGTCAAGACCCAAGATCGGTTTATATGGCAGCTATATCAAAACATGGACCGATATGGCCCATTTACAATACCAACCGACCTACACTTATACGAAGTATTTGTGCAAAATTTCATGCGGCTAGCTTTACTCGTTCGGAAGTTAGCGTGCTTTCGACAGACGGACGGACGGACGGACATGGCTAGATCGACATAAAATGTCGCCACGATCAACAATATATATCCTTTATGGGGTCTAAGACGTATATTTCGAGTAGTTGGGGTATGGAGGAGGGTCTGCCACCCTTCGGATATCAAAATATTTAGTACCGTATTTTCACCGGTGGCCCACATTCTACCATCTGCATTCCCATGGCAGCCGGTTGTACGCACCGGATTGACCCAATGGAATCCTCATCGGCAAGGGCTGCCGCCTCAGGGTATGTGTTCGTCTTTTTTCGTCATGGGAGAGGCACATCCCGGAGTGCCTTCTGCGTACGCTTCTGGTCCGTGCCGGGATTGAAAAGAACCCCGGAGCCTGGTTTTGTTTGGTTTGCCAGAACCGTCTTCATCATCGGTCGGTGTCGGTGAGTTGTAACCGGTGCTTGGAGTGAGTAAAGTCATACTGGCTATGTCGCTAGGTGCTGTGCGAACATAGCCAGCAGTGGGTCACAAGCATCGCCGTCGTCGCCTTCGGCGTCCTCGTCGTCGGACTATGTGACCCCCCGACCTCTCCCGTACGGCAATTTATGCAACGACAGCAACCTAGCCCTACTATTGCCAGGCCAGTGCCGGGAAGTGTATCGTTCTTGCAGTTAAACTGCAACGGACTGCGTGGCAAGATTGATGAGATTGTAGATTTTATGAGTCGGAAGAGCATATCGGTCGCAGCGATCCAGGAGAAAAAGATGACCAACACCTGCAGCTTACACAGTTGTCACGGTTACAATGTGCTACGTAAGGAATGGAGGTGGGGGATTGGCCTTCGTTATACACCATTCCGTGCAGTATAGACCTATCTCGCCTGCGCTTGACGCTAGTGACCCATACATGGAATGTATGGGGGTAGCAGTCAGGTCTGGTACTGCCGAGATAGAGATATACAACGTGTATATACCGCCGGTTGGTAGCTGTGTCCCGATTAATGGCCAGGCTTACAACCCCGACATAAGTGGGTTACTATCTGGCCATAGTCGTCTGGTTCTGGGGGATTTTAATGCACGTCACACGTCATGGCATTCTCCCCTAGGTAACGACCAGCGTGGCATAGTTTTGGCAGAGCAGATAGATAGCTCCACGTTTTGCACGGTGAATGAGGATGCCGCCACTAGGATTACGAGGAGGTGCAGCAGCTCGCCAAACATCTCAATTGCATCCCCCGATCTCCTGAGTGACGTATCCTGGCAAGCCGTCATCTCTTTGGGGTCAGACCACCTCCCCATAATTTTCAACATCGACCGACCACCCGACTTCATAACCTCTGAGCGCCGGACGTTCATCAATTATAAGAAGGCCGATTGGACTGGTTTCAGAGAGTATACCAATCGCCGCTTCAATGAACTGCCACCCCCCTTTGATGTGCTTGTGGCCGAGAGGAAATTCCACAACATCATCAACGCAGCAGCCGCTCGCTTTATACCAGCCGGTCGAATACCACAAGTGCGACCCAATTTCCCGGCGCAAGCAGTGGTACTCGCAGACGAGCGTGATGGGATTCGTGCTATGGACCCCGCTAACCCCAGAATCAGCGAGCTGAATCTGGAAATAAACAGGGTAGTCAACGAACATAAGCGGAATTTGTGGCTGGAACACTTGGAGCAATGTAACTTAGGCACCGGTGCAGGCAAACTGTGGGCCACTATTAAGTCTCTCGAACCCCGGTAGACGGGACGACAGGACCTCAGTCACTTTTGGCGAGATAACTGTGACTGATCCGAAGAGATGCGCCAGGTAGTTCAACCGTCAATTTATTGTGCATCCCGAGAGAGACAGGGCAAGGTGGAGAGCCATTCGCCGTATTCGTGGTCTCCGAGCCGATGAACAGCCATCACAATTTACCGTGGGCGAAGTAACGAATGTCATCCGTGGCGCCAAATCTTCCAAGGCGTTGGGCCCCGACGGAATCTCTTCATTGATGCTGAAGAATCTAGATTCACCTGGAGTTGAGTACCTTACCACTGTCCTTAACCTGTCATTGAACACTCTTATAGTTCCCGATGTCTGGAAAATGGGCAGAGTGATCCCGCTACTGAAGCCTGGAAAAGACCCGAGTTTGGGGGAGTCGTACAGACCGATCTCCCTTCTCTCACCAGTGGCAAAGACGCTTGAGGCATTACTCCTCCCGAGCCTCGTAGGAGAATTTCCATTCGCCGAGCATCAACATGGATTTCGGAGACTGCACAGCACAACAACAGCTTTGCATGCCATCACCACACACATTTGCCGTGGCTTGAATCAACCCAGGCCATGTGATAAGACGGTCCTCGTGGCACTGGACCTATTGATAGCATTCGACACCATGTCAGCCATGCCAAATTATTTGAGGACATCGCCAACACGTCCCTCCAGCCAAGCCTGAAACGTTGGGTCGCGAATTATCTGTGTGACCGCCAGTCATTTGTGGAATTTAGGGATAAGAAGTCGAAACACCGTAGAGTGAAACAGGGAGTTCCCCAAGGTGGGGTGATATCTCCGGCTCTGTTTAACCTCTACCTATCCTCCATCCCACCCCCTTCAGACGGCATAGAGATCGTATCATATGCGGACGATTGTACGATCATGGCATCAGGCCCCCACCCATTGATGACATCTGCTATAGGTTGAACGTCTACCTCAACGAGCTTGCCTCCTATTTCGCTGCAAGAAATCTGAAGATATCCGCCACCAAATCTTCAGCCACACTGTTCACTACAAATACGCGTGAGGTGAATACTGAGCTGACTGTGATGGTCGATGGAGAAATTATTCAGACCATCAAGTGTCCCAAAATACTTGGCGTCACATTTGACAGCTCCTACACTTTCTCCCCACATGCCACAGCAATCTGCAATAAAGTCAAAAGTAGAAACAAGGTCCTCAAGTCACTCGCTGGCAGCACTTGGAGTGCAGACAAAGAAACCTTGTTGACCACGTACAAAGCAATTGGCCGGTCTGTGGTAAATTATGGAGCACCAGTGTGGTCACGTCAACTTTGTGACACGCAGTGGAATAATATTCAGATCTGTCAGAATGCCGCCCTCCGAACTGCGACGGGCTGTCTCCTCAGTTCTCATGTGGACCACCTCCATCAGGAGACAAAGATCCTACCAGTGCGAAGGCATAACTACATGCTGTCTAAGCAATACCTTTTGGGCTGTTATCGCAGAAATCATCCAAATCATCATCTTGTGGATAGATACCCACCGCCCAGAAGCCTTAAGGTAGATCTACACGATCTAGAGCGTGAGGTTCAGCGCTACAAGAGAGAACCTCTAGATCAAGCGGCATATCAAGCGGGTCTGAACAACATTCATGCAGACACGGTAGCAGACGCGTTAATTGGCTACCGGGTGAATGTAGTCCTTGGAGAACGACCGCCACCCATTGCACCCGAAGAAATCGACCTCCCCCGGCAAACCAGAGTAGTTCTGGCTCAATTACGTTCTGGCAGATGCAGCCGCCTCAATTCCCACAGATCTAGGATTGATGCCGACGAGTAAGATGTATGTCCCGATTGTAACCAGGGACCGCACGATACATGTCACCTGTTTAAATGCCCGGCCAGACCCACTCGACTCAGACCCAGATCTCTGTGGACGCACCCCATTTTAGTCGCGGAGTTCCTGGGTATTGACACTCAACAGAATCAAGCAGACGAAAGATAAAACACAATAAACTGCTACAACAACTCTAGCATCTGTGAAAATTTCATGAGAATTGTTTCAGCCGTTTTTATTTATATACGGAACAGACAAACAAACTAACAAACAATCAAGTAGAAGCGTGCTAAGTTCGGCCTGGCCGAATCTTATATACCCTCCACCATGGATCGTATTTATCGAGTTCTTTTCCCGGCATCTCTTCTTAGGCAAAAAAGGAAATAAGAGAAGATATGCTCTGCTATAAGAGCGATATCAAGATATGGTCCGGTTTGGACCACAATTAAATTATATGTTGGAGACCTGTGTAAAATAACAGCCAATTCGAATAAGAATTGCGCCTTTTGGGGGCTCAAGAAGTAAAATAGAGAGATCGATTTATATGGGAGCTGTATCGGACTATTGACCAATTCAGACCATAATAAACACGTATGTTGATGGTCATGAGGAGATCTGTCGTACAAAATTTTAGGCGAATCGGATAATAATTGCGACCTCTAGAAGCTCAAGAAGTCAAGATCCCAGATCGGTTTATATGGCAGCTATATCAGGTTATGAATCGATTTGAACCTTATTTGACACAGTTGTTGAAAGTAAGATTAATATACGTCTTGCAAAATTTCAGCCAAATCAGATAGGAATTGAGCCCTTTAGAAGCTCAAGAAGTCAAGTTCCCAGATCTGTTTATATGACCGCTACATCAGGTTATGAACCGATTTGAACCATACTTGGCACAGTTGTTGGATATCATAACAAAATACCACGTGCAAAATGCGCATTTTAGAGGCTCAAGAAGTCAAGACCCAAGATCGGTTTATATGGCAGCTATATCAAAACATGGAAGGATATGGCCTATTTACAATACCAACCGACCTACACTAATACGAAGTATTTGTACAAAATTTCAAGCGGCTAGCTTTACTCCTTCGGAAGTTAGCGTGCTTTCGACAGACAGACGGACGGATGGACGGACGGACAGACGGACCGACATGGCTAGATCGACATAAAATGTCGCGACGATCAAGAATATATATATATAGTTGGGGTATGGAGGAGGGTCCGCCACCCTTCGGATATCAAAATATTTAGTACCCTATTTTCACCCGCGGCCCGCACTCTACCATCTGTGAAAATTTCATGAGAATTGTTTCAGCCTTTTTTATTTCTATACGGAAGAGACAAACAAACTAACAAACAAACAAGTAGAAGCGTTCTAAGTTCGGCCGGGCCGAATCTTAAATACCCTCCACCATGGATCGTATTTGTCGAGTTCTTTTCCCGGCATCTCTCCTTAGGCAAAAAAGGAAATAAGAAAAGATTTGATCTGCTATTAGAGTGATATTAAGATATGGTCCGGCTTGGACCACAATTAAATTATATGTCGGAGACCTGTGTAAAATGTCAGCTAATTCGAATAAGAATTGCGCCTTTTGGGGGCTCGAGAAGTAAAATAGAGAGATCGATTTATATGGGAGCTGTATCGGACTATAGACCAATTCAGACCATAATAAACACGTATGTTGGTGGTCATGAGGGGATCCGTCGTACAAAATTTCAGGCGAATCGGATAATAATTGCGACCTCTAGAAGCTCAAGAAGTCAAGATTCCGGATCGGTTTATATGGCAGCTATATCAGGTTATGAATCGATTTGAACTTTATTTGACACAGTTATTGAAAGTAAGATTAATATACGTCTTGCAAAATTTCAGCCAAATCAGATAGGAATTGCGCCCTCTATAAGCTCAAGAAGTCAAGTCCCCAGATCTGTTTATATGACAGCTACATCAGGTTATGAACCGATTTGAACCATACTTGGCACAGTTGTTGGATATCATAACAAAATACCACGTGCAAAATTTCATTCCAATCGGATAAGAATTGCGCACTCTAGAGGCTCAAGAAGTCAAGACCCAAGCTATATCAAAACATGGACGGATATGGCCCATTTACAATACCAACCGACCTACACTAATACGAAGTATTTGTGCAAAATTTCAAGTGGCTAACGTTACTCCTTCAGAAGTAAGTGTGCTTTCGACAGACGGACGGACATGGCTAGATCGACATAAAATGTCGCGACGATCAAGAATATATATCCTTAATGGGGTCTTGGACCGATATTTCGAGTAGTTACAAACAGAATGACGAAATTAGTATACCCCCATCCTATGGTGGAGGGTATAATAAACAAACAAAACGCTACAATTTCATTTTTATACCCTCCACCATAAGATGGGGGGTATACTAATTTCGTCATTCTGTTTGTAACTACTCGAAATATTCGTCTGAGACACCATAAAGTATATATATTCTTGATCGTCGTGAAATTTTATGTCGATCTAGCCATGTCCGTCCGTCTGTCCGTCCGTCCGTCCGTCCGTCCGTCCGTCCGTCCGTCCGTCCGTCCGTCCGTCCGTCCGTCTGTCCGTCCGTCCGTCCGTCCGTCCGTCCGTCCGTCCGTCCGTCCGTCCGTCCGTCCGTCCGTCCGTCCGTCCGTCCGTCCGTCCGTCCGTCCGTCCGTCCGTCCGTCCGTCCGTCCGTCCGTCCGTCTGTCTGTCGAAAGCACGCTAACTTCCGAAGGAGTAAAGCTAGCCGCTTGAAATTTTGCACAAATACTTCTTATTAGTGTAGGTCGGTTGGTATTGTAAATGGGCCATATCGGTCCATGTTTTGATATAGCTGCCATATAAACCGATCTTGGGTCTTGACTTCTTGAGCCTCTAGAGTGCGCAATTCTTATCCGATTGGAATGAAATTTTGCACGAAGCGTTTTGCTATGATATTCAACAACTGTGCCAAGTATAGTTTAAATCGATCCATAACCTGATATAGCTGCCATATAAACCGATCTTGGGTCTTGACTTCTTGAGCCTCTAGCGTGCGCAATTCTTATCCGATTGGGATGAAATTTTGCACGACGTGTTTTGTTATAATATCCAACAACTGTGCTAAGTATGGTTCAAATCGGTCCATAAGCTTATATAGCTGTCATATAAACCGATCTTGGGTCTTGACTTCTTGAGCCTCTAGAAGGCGCAATTCTTATCCGATTGGAATGAAATTTTGCACGACGTGTTTTGTTATGATATCCAACAACTGTGCCAAGTATGGTTCAAATCGGTCCATAACCTGATATAGCTGCCATATAAACCGATCTTGGGTCTTGACTTCTTGAGCCTCTAGAGTGCGCAATTCTTATCCGATTGGAATGAATTTTGGCACGTAGTATTTTGTTATGATATCCAACAACTGTGCCAAATATGGTTCAAATCGGTTCATAACCTGATATAGCTGTCATATAAACAGATCTGGGGACTTGACTTCTTGAGCTTCTAGAGGGCGTAATTCCTATCCGATTTGGCTGAAATTTCGCAAGACGTTTTTATACCCTCCACCATAAGATGGGGGGTATATTATTATCGGATTTGCCTGAAATTTTGTACGACGGATTCTCTCATGACCATCAACATACGTGTTTATTATGATCAGAATCGGACCAAAGCCCGATACAGCTCCCATATAAATCGATCTCTCTATTTTACTTTTTGAGCTCACAAAGAGCGCAATTCTTATTCGAATTGGCTGACATTTTACACAGGTCTCCAACATATAATTTAATTGTGGTCCAAACAGGACCATATCTTGATATCGCTCTAATAGCAGAGCAAATCTTTTCTTATATCCTGTTTTGCCTAAGAAGAGATGCCGGGAAGAGAACTCGACAAATGCGATCCATGGTGGAGGGTATATAAGATTCGGCCCGGCCGAACTTAGCACGCTTTTACTTGTTATATTATAGAATAATGTATTTGGCATAGATGTAGGGCTCTAATACATTTCGCTACCAAAAACGTCATCAAAATAAATTCATAGACATGCCTTTTATTGGGCAATGAAAAAAGCCAAAATGGTCTGATTTAGATCATTTATAAATTAGTTTTATACGAAAACTGAAATTTTTAAATATTGCTTTTCTAAGAAACATCTTTCATGCTACACAACAAAATTCAAACCAAATCATGTATGCTTTTTGTCCTGACACGACTTCAACAATAGATAACGGAACTTCAACATGAAGTAAATAGAATCGTCTCTCTCAACTACCCCCTATATTTTTAAGATATCTTTTTAAATGTCAATCCTATAACGAACTATATTATGTATTCTAAATGCAATACATTCTCCATTTTCCCACTGGGTTTGTTGGTACACAAGAAAATAGTCCCAAGCGATCCCATAGACTTGCAAATACAATATTTACAATTATGTGCTCCCAGTGACGAGCACAGAGTTTTACCGAGCACAGAGCAGACAGTATATTGAGCAGCTCGGCCGAATGCGGATGATATACCCTAAAAGTCGATATTTAAAAGTTTGGGTACAAAAAACAAAAACGTCAATCTTTTGTTTTATTTATAGCGTAGCGATAATAGAGGGCTTTTAATATAAATCCAAATATACTCTGAAAGAGTTTGAATTACCAACTGTCTTATAATTCGTAAAAATTTATTTGTATTATGTGACTAGTACAACATTAAATTGAACTTGGCATCCTTTTCAATATGCACAATCCATTTTTAACCTTTGTTGAAACTCCGAATAACATTATAATTTTTAAAGGCTGTAGCATAATTACTACCTACGGACAAACATATTAGCATTTCACGACGATCTAATATATATACTTAACATATATTGAATGCTGACAGTTAAGCAATTCAAACCGATTCATGTAGCTTTGTTTGTGTTAAATGCTTAAAATGTTTGCTTAAGAAGATAAGTTAAGTTATTCTGTTTCTATACCCAGCACCATAGGATGGGGGTATACTAATCTAGTCATTCCATTTGCAACACCTCGAAATATTCGTCTAAGACCCCATAAAGTATACATATTCTTGATCGTCTCGACGTTCTGAGTTGATCTTGCCATGTTCGTCCGTCTGTCGAAATCGCGATAGCGGACGAACGCATGAAGCTAGCTACTTGAAATTTTACACAGTTACTTAAAATTGATGTAGGTCATTGGGGTTTGCAAATGTGCCATATCGGTCCATTTTTAGATATAGCACCCATATAAACAGATCTCCCGATTAGACTTCTCAAGAAGCTCCCACAAGCCCGTGGAAGCCACAACTTTTTTTAAAATTTTACAGATCGTGTTCTATCATGACTTAAAATAACTGTGTCAAGTACGGTCTAAATCGGTATATAACCTGATATAGCATCCGTATAAACCGATCACCAGATTTGACTTTTTGAGCCCGTACAAGCCGTGGTTTTTATCCCATTTGGCTAAAATTTGCATATAGTGTTATGTTATGACTGTTATGACTTTCAACAACTGTGCCACTTACGGTCCAAATCGGTCTATAACCAGATGTAGCTCCCATATTTTAACAGCACCCATGGTGGTGGATTCCCAAGATTCGGCCCGGTCGAGTTGTCAAATCACGATATCGGTTTATATGGAAGCTATATCAGATAACAACAATGATTTGGAAGACGATTGCATGCAAAATTTCAGCTCGAAAAAAATTAAAGCTTCTAGGGGCTAAGGAGGTCAAATCGAAAAACGATTTTATATGGGAGCTACATCGAAATCTGAGCCGATACGGCCCATATGCCTTCCCCAATGACTTATATCAATAGAAAGTATACGTTTCCACAGACGGACGGACGCGCATAGCTCGACTCAATATTTCTAGGTGTCACGAGAGAAATGACTAGATTAGGATACCTCCTTCTAATGGTAGCGGCTATAAAAATCAGAGCCAATAAGTTTGACGCCTTCTGCAAAACTTTATTTCTGTTTGGTCAATTTTCCAAGTAAGTGTGATGCTTTTCTTAACGACGAATAATCTTTTTCGCTACCTCACTCACACTAGTTTGGCAAAGTAAAACCTTTTGCATTTCTTGTTCTGTGTATTTTTATACCCTCCACCATAAGATGGGGGGTATACTAATTTCGTCATTCTGTTTGTAACTACTCGAAATATTCGTCTGAGACACCATAAAGTATATATATTCTTGATCGTCGTGAAATTTTATGTCGATCTAGCCATGTCCGTCCGTCTGTCCGTCCGTCCGTCCGTCTGTCTGTCGAAAGCACGCTAACTTCCGAAGGAGTAAAGCTAGCCGCTTGAAATTTTGCACAAATACTTCTTATTAGTGTAGGTCGGTTGGTATTGTAAATGGGCCATATCGGTCCATGTTTTGATATAGCTGCCATATAAACCGATCTTGGGTCTTGACTTCTTGAGCCTCTAGAGTGCGCAATTCTTATCCGATTGGAATGAAATTTTGCACGAAGCGTTTTGCTATGATATTCAACAACTGTGCCAAGTATAGTTTAAATCGATCCATAACCTGATATAGCTGCCATATAAACCGATCTTGGGTCTTGACTTCTTGAGCCTCTAGCGTGCGCAATTCTTATCCGATTGGGATGAAATTTTGCACGACGTGTTTTGTTATAATATCCAACAACTGTGCTAAGTATGGTTCAAATCGGTCCATAAGCTTATATAGCTGTCATATAAACCGATCTTGGGTCTTGACTTCTTGAGCCTCTAGAAGGCGCAATTCTTATCCGATTGGAATGAAATTTTGCACGACGTGTTTTGTTATGATATCCAACAACTGTGCCAAGTATGGTTCAAATCGGTCCATAACCTGATATAGCTGCCATATAAACCGATCTTGGGTCTTGACTTCTTGAGCCTCTAGAGTGCGCAATTCTTATCCGATTGGAATGAATTTTGGCACGTAGTATTTTGTTATGATATCCAACAACTGTGCCAAATATGGTTCAAATCGGTTCATAACCTGATATAGCTGTCATATAAACAGATCTGGGGACTTGACTTCTTGAGCTTCTAGAGGGCGTAATTCCTATCCGATTTGGCTGAAATTTCGCAAGACGTTTTTATACCCTCCACCATAAGATGGGGGGTATATTATTATCGGATTTGCCTGAAATTTTGTACGACGGATTCTCTCATGACCATCAACATACGTGTTTATTATGATCAGAATCGGACCAAAGCCCGATACAGCTCCCATATAAATCGATCTCTCTATTTTACTTTTTGAGCTCACAAAGAGCGCAATTCTTATTCGAATTGGCTGACATTTTACACAGGTCTCCAACATATAATTTAATTGTGGTCCAAACAGGACCATATCTTGATATCGCTCTAATAGCAGAGCAAATCTTTTCTTATATCCTGTTTTGCCTAAGAAGAGATGCCGGGAAGAGAACTCGACAAATGCGATCCATGGTGGAGGGTATATAAGATTCGGCCCGGCCGAACTTAGCACGCTTTTACTTGTTTGTTATAACAGAGGAAGTATTTCAGCATTGTTGTTTCTTTTGTTATTTTGAAGGACCTATTATTTTAACCTCAAAGGTATGGTCAAACCCTCACATTATATTTATGTTTTTATAAATTTCAAAATAGTTTTCTTTTGTGCGATGCAGTTTTTACTTAAGGGAGTTTCCAAAGGAAGTAAAAGCGACGGCTAGAATAGTTGGGATGATAGTTAATGTAGATGTCTAGAAGAAAAACGTCTGTTGAACAATGTGTCAATGGCTTCTCAAGTTTCGCCTCTTGACGTCTAAAAGATGTAAGCCAGTAAGATGCTTTAAAATAGTGACAAATAGTGAAAACAGTAAGATAGTGAGATATTACCGAATCTTTCCAATACTAATTTGATTTTTTTTTTTGTACATTGGAGCAAGTTGTTAGACGAATTGGTTGAAATGTGGGATGTGTAGTGCTGTCCTGACTTGCAGCTTTTATAATGTGGTTAGTCCAAATAAAGTTTTGACCGTGGCAAACTTTGGATAGCCACCACCTCGGATAAACAGTCTTCTGCATTAGTATTTTGACAAACTAATTTTCGAACAGTTAAGCTTACAGAATTTTATACCCTACACCACCACCATGTGTCCTGATTCGATTTAGCTATGTCCGTTAGTCCGTCTGTCTGTCCATGTATTCTTGTGTTCAAGTTACAGGTCGCATTTATAGTCCCATTGTCATGAATTTCTGAACAAGACTTTTTCATGGCCCAAAGACGAACGCTTTTGATTTTGAGCGAAATCGGTTCCGATTTAGATATAGCACCCATATATATCTTTTAACCGACGTGGAATTTAAAAGGCTGTAGCAGCCACAATTTTGGTCCGATCTTTACAAAACTTGGCAAGAGGTGTTTCATTCATTCATTCATCTGTACAAAATTGCATGAAAATCGGTTCAGATTTAGATTTACCTCCAATATATATCTTTCAGCCGATATGGCCTTTTTAAGGCTGTAGAAGCCACAATTTTGATCCGATCTTAGGCAAAAAAGGATATAAAAAAAGATTTGCTCTGCAATTAGAGCGAAATGACGATATGGTCCGGTTTGGACCACAATTAAATTATATGTTGGAGACCTGTGTAAAATGTCAGCCAATTCGAATAAGAATTAAGCCCTTTGGAATCTAGAAGTAAAATAGAGAGATCGATTTATATGGGAGCTATATCGGGCTATAGACCGATTCAGACCATAATAAACACGTATGTTGATGGTCATGAAAGAATCCGTCGTACAAGATTTCAGGCAAATCTGATATTAATTGCGACCTGTAGAGGCTCAAGAAATCAAGATCCCAGATCGGTTTATATGGCAGCTATATCAGGTTATGCACAGCTATATCAGGTTATAAATAGATTTGAACCATACTTAGCACAGTTGTTGGATATCATAAAAAAATACTACGTGCAAAATTTCATTAAAATCGCATAAGAATTGCGCACTCTAGAGGTTCAAGAAGTAAAGACACAAGATCGTTTTAGATGACATCTATATCAGGTTATGGACCGATTTGAACCATACGTAACACATTTCTTGGATATCATAACAAAACACGTCGTCCAAACTTTCATCCCAATTGGATAAGAATTGCCCCCTCTAGAGGCTCAAGAAGTCAAGACCCAAAATCGGTTTATATGGCAGCTAAATCAAAACATGGACCGATATGGCCCATTTACAACACCAACCGACCTACCCTAATAAGAAGTATTTGTGCAAAATTTCAAGCGGCTGGCTTTACTCCTTCGGAAGTTAGCGTGCTTTTGACAGACAGACGGACGGACATGGCTAAATCGACATAAAATGTCACGACGATCAAGAATATATATACTTTATGGGGTTTCAGACGAATATTTCGAGTAGTTACAAACAGCATAGCGAAATTAGTATACCCCCATCCTATTGTGGAGGGTATTAAAATTTGGTATCCAAATTTCGGATGGGGTACCTAGGGGGGCTGCCCCACCCTAAGACCTACCAAACATATATTTAGACCATTCACGACAATATGGGACTCAAAAGAAAGGTATTTAGGATAAGAAAACGTATCTGATATCCAATTGTCGGACCAAGTGCTAGGGGGACCACCCCAAGCCCCAAAACACCCCTAAATCGGACATATTTACCGACCATGGCAATATGGGACTTAAATGAAAGGTATTTGCGAATAGAATACGAATCTGATATCCAAATGTGGGTCCACGTTTCCGGGGGTCCACCCCTTTCCAAACACCCTCCAAAAAGCACTTATTTAGTGACCATGGGAATATGGGGCTTAAATAAAAGGTATTTGAATGCAGAGTACGAATCTGATATTCAAATATGGGACCAAGTGTTTGGGGGGCCACCTCTCACCAAAAACATCCCCCGAAGGGGACAAATTTTCGACCATAGCAATATGGGGCTGAAATGAAAGGTATTTGGGGGTAAAGCACGAATTTGATATCAATAGTGTCTATGTGGCCACCCCACCCCCACAACACCACTCAAATAGTAAGTATTTTCTGACTATTGCAATATGAGGCTCAAATAAGAGGGTTTTTAGAGTGGAACACGAATCCGATATATATTTTCAAGACCACCTCACTGAGTGGCCGCCCATTCCCCAAAACACCCCCCAAGCCGGTCATGTTTGCCGACTATGGAAATATGGGCCTAAAATTGAAGGTATTGGGGGCCAACTGTCTAGCGGACATCCCACCACCATAACAACACCAAATATTACGTATTTGCTCACCAAGACAATTTGGGTCTTAAAGAAAGTGGATTTAGTTCCACTTTCTTTAAGACCCAAATTCATAGTTTTTAGGGCCAATACCCCAAACCGGGCATATTTGCTGACTGTTGCAATAAGGAGTTTAAATGAGATTAGGAAACGAATTTGATATCAAGTTTTGAGGGCAATGGCAATATGGGGTTCAAATAAATGATATATAGATGTATGAGAATAGAGCACATTGCTGATATATTTACAGGGCTTAGAATTTGGGGGATCACCCAAATCCCCAAAACACGCCTAAATCAGACATTATGAGAATATTGGGCTGAAATAAAGTATTTTAAGAATGGAGTACATCCTACATCCAAACTTAAATTCGTGGACCAATAAAGATCGTACGGGATTCAGATAAAGGCACTTATATTGTTGAACTGTTAGTCAAGCGATATACTATTTTCCTAGCATCGTATTTCAGCTCTGTAATTGTCGAAAATAAATATCCAAAGGAAAATTTTGCTCCATATAAAGTTAAAGAAGGCGCAGCGAAGCGGGCCGGGTTCATATATATATATATAAATTTATATATATATTATCCAAAGTTATGTCCGCACGATCTTAATGCCTTATTGCTTGCTTTTAAAATAAAACGCAAAACCATTGCAGATGTTTCTTAAACTTTAGTATCTGCCGAAATGGTCACTATTTAACGTTCAATGTCGGATCTATGACGTAGTCCCTAACAATAGTCTTGAGGCGTTTCATAGAGATAATACGCTCATCAAACTTAGTCTTCAATAAATCGATTACAATGTGTGCTGAGTGGCTTGTGGCACCGTCCTGTTGAAACAACGTTTCGTCCAGTTTCATATTTTCTAATTTAGCCAAAACATAAACAGTGGCATTGTGCCGATTGCATTGTTCAATCACGCTATCGTGACGTCGACGTAACGTGCCGTCGACGAAGAAGTATAGCATAATGCGCCACCGCATCAAACAGTTAGTTTCTTATGGATGAAGTGTTGATTTGTGAAGCACATGTGCATTTTCACCTGACCATTAACGAATATTATGCTTATGACGAACCGATTACGCCAAAAACAGCGGTAACCGACTTCGAAATTCAGTAGTACATTTTTTAAAAATTGCAGAAATTGGTTGTTCTTGTACTTTACCATGATTACAATGTTGAGTTTACTGAATAAGTTGACAATGACAGTTCCATGATTAGTGTAAGAGAGCAATCACAAATTAAATTCAAATTTGTTAAGTCGCTATTTTAAAATTATTTGCGTTTATGAGGCTTCAGACCAATGTCTCGAGGTTTTACAAACAGAATGACTAAATTTGTATATCCCTTATCCTATGGTGTTGGTTATAAATATAGCTTAAATACAACACAGGATGCCACAACAATAACAAATTTTAAAATATTTCCATATCTTACAGCACTTATCATTTTCTTTGAGTGTTCAAGGATAGTTCACTTCATCTCATGAGCATGAAGTCTCAATTTCCTTTGCATTTTTTGAACATTTCGTTTTTCGTGTATTTTCCCCAAGTAATATCAGCAGGCACTGTAAGCGTGGTTGTAAGATAACTGCTAAGGGTTAGTAAAATACCGCAACAGAAACTGAGGTTTCGGTTATTGTGTGTGGGTGTGTTTGAGAACAAAAAAATACGTTAAATGATGAGTTTCAACTTTGGTTGGTTATTAAAAGCTATTATGGATTGAAGGTATCTCTCAGTGGGAGTAGTTGAAAGTAGTTTATGGTCGAACACATATTTTTATTATGCTTTTTCCATCTTTGGCCAGTAGCCTCAACTTAGGCAAGCTAGTGCAATAGGTAGCGAAGTAAGATCATTCGAAAGTTTTTGGACCCAAGGGTTTTTAGTATAGCGAATTCCATTATGCTGGGTTGAATTAAACTTAAATTATATGACAAATATTTGCCAAAAGCAAAAAGAGCATTTAGGAAAACAAATACACCGTGGTAAATAATGTATGTATTTGCATAATGGATGGATGCTCTGCTTTGAAGTAGAAGGTAATGGACATATTTGAAAAGTTTTAGAACAAAACAGAAATAGAACATAGATTAACATATAGTACGGAAGAAGGTTGTCGGAAAGTTTTTGACCATTCAAAGTTTTTTCTAATTTTTATACCCTCCACCATAGGATGGGGGTATACTAATTTCGTCATTCTTTTTGTAACTACTAGAAATATTCGTCTGAGACCCCGTAAAGTATATATATTCTTGAGCGTCGTGACATTTTATGTCGATCTGTCAGTCGAAAGAACGCTAACTTTCGAAGGAGTAAAGCTAGCCACTTGAAATTTTGCACAAATACTTCCTATTAGTGTAGGTCGGTTGGGATTGTAAATGGGTCATATCGGCCCATGTTTTGATATAGCTGCCATATAAACCGATCTTGGGTCTGGACTTCTTCAGCCTCTAGAAGGCGCAATTCTTATCCGATTTAAATGAAATTTTGCACCACGTCTTTTGTTACGATATCCAACAACTGTGCCAAGTATGGTTCAAATCGGTCCATAACCTGGTGTAGCTGCCTATAAACCGATCTTGACTTCTTGAGCCTCTAAAGGGCGCAATTCTTATCCGATTGGAATGAAATTTTGCTATGATATATGTTTCGCTATGATATATAACAACTGTGTCGAGTATGGTTCAAATCGGTACATAACCTGATATAGCTGCCATATAAACCGATTTTTAATCTTAACTTCTTGAGCCAGAATTCTTATCCGATTGGAATGAAATTTTGCATGAAGTATTTTTTATGATATCTAACGACAGTGCGAAGAGTGGTTCAAATCGGTTCATAACCTGGTATAGCTGTCATATAAACAGATTTGGGGATTTTTGCATAACGTATTTTATTTCTTACTTCCATCCACTGTGTCAAATAAGGTTCAAATCGGTCCATAACCTGATATAGCTGCCATATAAACCGATCTGTGATCTTGACTTCATGATTCTCTAGAGGTCGCAATGTTTATCCGATTTGCCTGAAATTTTGTACGACGGATCCTCTTATCACCATCAACATACGTGTTTGTTATGGTCTGAATCGGTCTATAGCCTGATACAGCTCCCATATAAATCGATCTCTCTATTTTACTTATTGAGCCCCCAAAGGGCGCCATTCTTATTCGAATTGGCAGACATTTTGCACAGGTCTCCAACATTAATTGTGGTCCAAACCGGACCATATCTTGATATCGCTCTAATAGTAGAGAAAATCTTTTCTAATATCCTTTTTTGCCTAAGAAGAGATGCCGTGAAAAGAACTCGACAAATGCGATCCATGGTGGAGGGTATATAAGATTCGGCCCGGCCGAACTTAACACGCTTTTACTTGTGGGAATTAATAAATCTCATTACTGACTTGCTACTGTATACATGGCACACGATTCAGAGATGCTGGTTGGAGCCACTTCTGCATGGAAAAAGAGCCTTATTATGGAAAGTAATGCTAATCTGCATCACTAGATATGGGAAAGTTCGAATACCAACAAAAGGGATGAGGTACTAATCGGATGAGGAAACCATTATCTAAATCGAACTTTATTACCATGAAAAGGTACGAGGTACTAGATGCCATCTTTGTATCAAAAAATATCAGTAGAAGGTTATGTGATTGGAAAGTATTGGACGACCGCAGCTACTGTGATCATCGTTATATTATTATGTCCTTGAGCCACTCCTAGGGGCACAGCGATCGCCCAGTCGGATCTAGAAATGGTTGGTCTGAGGAAGGGCAGCTGAAAGCCCTTCAACACGATGAAAGCCACAAGGGCACCACACGACTAGGACGTTGGATAAGGATGAACTAAGAAAATGAACCAACGAAAGCAACTAAGAGCGTGCTAAATTCGGCGGTCGAATCTTATATTCCCTCCACCATGGATCGCATTTGTCGAGTCCTCTGCGCGGTATCTCTTTTTAGGCAAACAAAGAATAATAATTAAGAGCTTTATGCTGTTGGAGCTATATCAAGTTATGGTCTGATTTGGACCATAAATGAATTGAATGCTGAACATTGTAGAAGTTACTCTGAAATATTTCAGTTCATTCGGATAAGAGTGGCCCCTTGTAGGGACTAAAGAAGCAAAATCAGGATATCGGTTTATATAGGAGCTGTATCAAGCTATAGATCGATTCAGACCATAATGGACACGTAAGTTGAAAGTCAAGGGAGTAGCAGTTGTAAAAAATTTCTGCCAAATCAGATGAGAATTGCGACCTCCAGAGGCTCAAGAAGTCAAGATCCCAGATCGGTTTATATAGCAGCCATATCAGTTTATGTACCACTTACTTAACACATCTTATGCAAAGCTTCAGCCCAAAAGGATGAGAATTGTGCCCTCCAGCGTCTCAAGAAGTCAGGATCCAAGATCGGTTTATATGGCAGCTAAACCAGGTTATGAACCGATTTGAATGATATTTAGCGCAGTTGTTGGAAGTGATACCAAAACACCACGTACAAAATTCTTATCCAAATCGGATAAGAATTGCGCCCTCTAAAAGCTGAAGAATTCGAGACCCCAGATCGGTGTATATGGCAGCAATATCAGGTTATGAATCGATTTGAGCCATACAAAGCACAGTTGTTGGAAGTGAGACCAAAACAAAAATTTTAGTCAAAACCAACGAAAATCGCGCCCTATAGAGGCGAAGAAGTCAAGGCCTAAGATCGGTTTATATGGCAGCTATATGAAAACATGGACCGATTTGGCCCATTTACAATCCCAACAGACCTACACTAATAAAAAGTATTTGTACAAAATTTAAAGCGCCTAGCTTTACTCCTGTGGAGGTTAGCATGCTTTCGACAGACAGACGGACGAACAAGGCTAGATCGACTTAAAATTACATGACGGTCAAGAATATATATAATTTATGGGGTCTTAGACGCCTATTTCGAGGTGTTACAAACAGAGTGACGAAATCAGTATACCCCCAAACTATGGTGGAGGGTTATAAAAAACACCACACAGAAAACAAATAAAAAGGCATTAAGTTCGGCCGGGCTGAATTTTGGATACCCATCACCTCGGGTATATATGTAAACCACCTTTCGTAATAAGTACGTGAAAAATGCATAATTTATGCCCCTATAGCCGCTTTATCGAAATATTTGGCACACGTTTGACACGCATATTGAGTGGCCTAATATGTACAAGTAATTGTTAAATTTTGAAGAACAAAATATTGGTCATTTTGGTAGCCATATCCAAACATAGACCTTTCTGAACCATATACGACACGGATGTCGAAAAGCATAACATAAGTCACTGTGTCAAACTTCAGCTAAAACGGATTTTAAATGTGCCTTTTATCGGGCAAAGACTTTAAATCGAGAGATCGGTCTATATGGCAGCAATATCCAAATATGGACTGATCTGGGCCAAATTGAAAAAGTTGCCGAAGAGCCTAACGCAACTCACTTTTGCAAATTTCGGCGAAATCAGACAATAAATGCGCTTTTTATGGGCCCAATACCTTAAATCGAAGGACCGGTCCATATAGAAGCCATATTCAAATGTGGACCAATCTGAGCCAAACTAAAAAATAATGTTGAAGGGCCTAACACAACTCACTGAC
Organism: Stomoxys calcitrans; assembly: GCF_963082655.1. Classification (NCBI taxonomy): domain Eukaryota; kingdom Metazoa; phylum Arthropoda; class Insecta; order Diptera; family Muscidae; genus Stomoxys; species Stomoxys calcitrans. The sequence continues at coordinate 87,406,166 of NC_081552.1, read as the reverse complement.
CCAAATTTCAGCAAAATCGGGCAATAAATGAGGCTTTTATGGGCCTTAGACACTTAATCGGAGGATCGGTCTATATGGCAGTTATATCCAAATCTGAATCGATCTGAGCTAAATGCAAGGGGGATCTCGAAGGGCCTAATACAACTCACTGTCGCAAATTTCGGCGAAATCGGGTAATAAATGCGCCTTTTATGGGCCCAAGACCTTAAATTGAGAGATCGATCTATATGGCAGCTTTATACAAATCTGGACCGATCTGACCCAAATTGAAGAAGGATGTCGAGTGGTCATAAATTTCAGCATAATCGGATAACAAAAGTGGCTTTTATTGGCCTAAGACCCTAAATCGGTGGATCCGTCTATATGGCAGCTATATCCAAATCTGGACCGATGTGGGCCAAATTGAAGAATAATGCCGAAGGGCCTTATAAACCTCACTGACCAAAATTTCAGCAAAATCGGATAATATATGTGGATTTAATGGGCTTAAGACCCTAAATCGGCGGATCGGTCTATATGGGGACTATAACAAGATATAGTCCGATATAGCCCATCTTCGAAATAATAATAAAAACAAGTAAAAAGGCGTTAAGTTCGGCCGGGCCGAACTTTGGATACCCACCACCTCGGGTATATATGTAAACCACCTTTTGTCAAAATCCGGTGCAAAACTGACACCTTATGCCCCATAGCAGCTATATCAACATATGTTCCGACTTGGACCAAATACTAATAAGTAAAAGTCATTGTTCAATTGTATATAACAAAATATTGGACCTTTTAGTAGTTATATCTAACAAGTAAAAAGGCGTTAAGTTCGGCCGGGCCGAACTTTGGATACCCACCACCTCGGGTATATATGTAAACCACCTTTCATAAAAATTCGGTGAAAATTTCATACCTTATGTACCATATCAGTTATATCTAAATATGTTCCGATTTGGACCACATACTAATAAGTACACTAGCTATATCTAAAAATAAACCGATCTGATCGAAAACCCTAACAGTCACTGTGTCAAATTTCAGTGAAATCGGATTATAAATGCGCCTTTTATGGGCCAAGACTTTAAATCGAGATATCGGTCTACATGTCAGCTATATCCAAATCTAGACCGATTTGGGCCAAGTTGCATAAAAATGTCGAAGAACCTAACACAAAGCACTGTCCCAAATTTCGCCGAAATCGGACAATAAATGCCTCTTTTATGGGCCCAAAACCTTAAATCGAGAGATCGGTCTATATGGCAGCTATATTCAAATCTTGACCGATCTGGGCAAAATTGAAGAAGGACGTCGAAGAGCCTAACCAAACTCACTGTCTCAAATTTCAGCGACATCGGACAATAAATGCGTCTTTTATGGCCCCAAAACCTAAAACCTAGATATCGGTCTATATTGCAGCTATATCCAAATCTGAACCGATCTGTGTGATATTGCAGAAGTATGTCAAGGGGCTTTACTTAACTCACTGTCCCAAATTTCGGCGACATCGGACAATAAATGAGCATTTTATGGGCCTAAAACCATAAATCATGAAATCGGTCTATATGGCAGCTATATCCAAATCTGAACCGATCTGGGCCAAATTGCAGAAATATGTCGAAGGGCCTTACACAATTCACAATTTCAGCAAAATCGGACAATAAATGTGGCTTTTATGGGCCTAAGACCATAAATCGGAGGATCGGTCTATATGGCAGCTATATCCAAATCTGGGCCGATCTGAGCCAAATTAACGAAGGATGTCGAAGGGCCTTACACAATTCACTATGCCGAATTTCACCAAAATCGGATAATAAATGTGGCTTTTGTGGGCCTACGACCCTAAATCGGAGGATCGGTCTATATGGCAGCTATATCCAAATTTGGACTGATCTGAGCCAAATTGACGGAGGATGTCGAAGGGCTTAGCACAACTCACTTCCCCGAATTTCAGCAAAATCGGATAATAAATGTGGCTTTTATGGGCCTAAGACCCTAAATCGGCGGATCGGTCTATATGGGGGCTATATCAAGATATAGTCCGATATAGCCCATCTTCGAACTTAACCTGCTTATGGACAAAAAAAGACTCTGTGCAAAATTTCAGCTCATTATCTCTATTTTTAAAGACTGTAGCGTGATTTCAACAGACAGACGGAGAGACGGACGGACATGTCTAGATCGTCTTAGATTTTTACGCTGATCAAGAATATATATACTTTATAGGGTCGGAAATGGATATTTCGATGTGTTTCAAACGGAATGACACAATGAATATACCCCCATCCTTCGGTGGTGGGTATAATAACTCTTAGAAAAAACCAACTACCAAATTTGTAGGTGAAGCTTTAAATTCTCAACGAATTTTAGCGTTGAATCGAAGACATTATTTGTTGAAGTCCGTAAGGAAATCCGTACAAGAGACTTGACAGACAAAATTATTGAAATTTAGTTTACTTTAAACAAATTCTTTAGTTGAGGTAGTTGTAAAAAAATAGGTGTAGTACCATGTGGAGCACGAAACTCCCATGCCATTAAGGACTTGCAAACCTGTCGGCCAAAAAAAATTTACTAAATTTAAATTTAAATTTAAGGATGGGGGTATATTCATTTTGTCATTCCGTTTGCAACACATCGAAATATCAATTTCCGACCCTATAAAGTATATATATTCTTGATCAGCGTAAAAATCTAAGACGATCTAGACATGCTCGTCCGTCTGTCCGTCTGTCTGTTGAAATCACGCTACAGTCTTTAAAAATAGAGATATTGAGCTGAAATTTTGCACTGTTTCTTTTTTTGTCCATAAGCAGGTTAAGTTCGAAAATGGGCTATATCGGACTATATCTTGATATAGCCCCCATATAGACCGACCCGCCAATTAAGGGTCTTAGGCCCATAAAAGCCACATTTATTATCCGATTTTGCTGAAATTCGGGGAAGTGAGTTGTGCTAAGCCCTTCGACATCCTCCGTCAATTTGGCTCAGATCGGCCCAGATTTGGATATAGCTGCCATATAGACCGATCCTCCGATTTAGGGTCTTAGGCCCATAAAAGCCACATTTATTGTCCGATTTTGCTGAAATTGTGAATTGTGTAAGGCCCTTCGACATATTTCTGCAATTTGGTTCAAATCGGTTCAGATTTGGATATAGCTGCCATATAGACCGATTTCATGATTTATGGTTTTAGGCCCATAAAATGCTCATTTATTGTCCGATGTCGACGAAATTTGGGACAGTGAGTTAAGTTAAGCCCCTTGACATACTACTGCAATATCACACAGATCGGTTCAGATTTGGATATAGCTGCCATATAGACCGATATCTAGGTTTTAGGTTTTGGGGCCATAAAAGACGCATTTATTGTCCGATGTCGCTGAAATTTGAGACAGTGAGTTTGGTTAGGCTCTTCGACATGTTTATGCAACTTGGCCCAAATCGGTACAGATTTGGATATAGCTGACATGTAGACCGATATCTCGATTTAAAGTCTTGGGCCCATAAAAGGCGCATTTATAATCCGATTTCACTGAAATTTGACACAGTGACTGTTAGGGTTTTCGACATCCGTGTTCCATATAGTTCAGATCGGTTTATTTTTAGATAAAGCTAGTGTACTTATTAGTGTGTGGTCCAAATCGGAACATATTTAGATATAACTGATATGGGACATAAGGTATGAAATTTTCACCGAATTTTTATGAAAGGTGGTTTACATATATACCCGAGGTGGTGGGTATCCAAAGTTCGGCCCGGCCGAACTTAACGCCTTTTTACTTGTTGCCATTAAACTTATTTTAAAAAATAAAAAATATGAATTTCACATTCACAAAAAAATTTGTTACAGTAGTTTTTACCTTTTTATACCGACTACCGAAGGATGGGGCTATATTCATTTTGTCATTCCGTTTGCAATACATCGAAATATCCATTTCCGACCCTATAAGGTATATATATTCTTGATCAGCATAAAAATCTAAGACGATCTAGCCATGTCCGTCCGTCTATCCGTCTGTTTGTTGAAATCACGCTACAGTCTTTAAGAGTAGAGATATTGAGCTGAAATTTTGCACAGAGTCTTTTTTTGTCCATAAGCAGGTTAAGTTCGAAGATGGGCTATATCGGACTATATCTTGATATAGCCCCCATATAGACCGACCCGCCAATTAAGGGTCTTAGGCCCATAAAAGCCACATTTATTATCCGATTTTGCTGAAATTTTTGACAGTGAGTTATGTTAGGCCACTCGACATCCTTCTTCAATTTGGGTCAGATCGGTCCAGATTTGTATAAAGCTGCCATATAGACCGATTTCTCTATTAAGGACTTGGACCCATAAAAGGCACATTTCTTACCCAATTTAGCCGAAATTTGGGATAGTGAGTTGTGTTAGACCCTTCGACATCCTCCTTCAATTTGGCTCAGATCGGTTCCGATTTGGATATAGCTGCCATATAGACCGATCTCTCGATTTAAGGCCTTGGGCCCATAAAAAGCGCATTTATTGTCCGATTTTGCCGATACTTGGGACAATGAGTTGTGTTCGGCCCTTCAACACTCTTCTTAAATTTGGCTCAGATCGGTCCAGATTTGAATAGCTGCCATATAGATCGATCTCTCGATTTAAGGTATTGGCCCCATAAAAAGCGCATTAATTGTACGATTTCGCTAAAATTTGACACAGTGACTTATATTAGGCTTTTCGACATCCGTGTCGTATATGGTTCAGATCGGTCTATATTTGGATATGGCTACAAAAATGACCAATATTGTGTTCTACAAAATTGAACAATTACTTGCACTTATTAGGCCACTCAATATCCGTGTCAAATGTGGTCCAAATATTTCGATAAAGCGGCTATAGGGGCATAAATTATGCATTTTTCAAAGGCTTATGACGAAAGGTGGTTTACATATATTCCCGAGGTGGTGGGTATCCCAGTTCGGCCCGGCCGAACTTTATGCCTTATGACTTGTTTTATTTTAATTAATTGAGACACTTATTACTGTGCAGCAGTACTTATTGATTTATTTCATCATAAAGAAGATGATGTCGTTAGGCTAGAAGATGAGTGCAAGACTACTATATATGAGATCATGAGTTCAATACTCAGCGGCATCAAAACAATTAAAATTTGTTTTTAGGGGTAATAGTAGGGAGTGACAGAGGAAAACCCGAGAGCAGCAGTAGCAAGTAAAAAGGCGTTAAGTTCGGCCAGGCCGAACTTTGGATACCCACCACCTCGGCTATATATGTAAACCACCTTTCATAAAAATTCGGTGAAAATTTCATACCTTATACTCATCTACCTCATACCGATCTGAACTATATTCGACACGGATGTCGAAAAGCCGAACATAAGTCACTGTGTCAAATTTCATTGAAATCGGACTATAAATGCGCCTTTTATGGGGCCAAGACTTTAAATCGAGATATCGGTCTACATGGCAGCTATATCCAAATCTGGACCGATTTGGGCCAAGTTGCATAAACATGTCGAAGAGCCTAACACAAAGCACTGTCCCAAATTTCGGCGAAATCGGACAATAAATGCCTCTTTTATGGGCCCTAAACCTTAAATCGTGAGATCGGTCTATATTGCAGCTATATTCAAATCTGGACCGATCTGGCCAAATTGAAGAAGGACGTCGAAGAGCCTAACCAAAATCCCTGTCTCAAATTTCAACGACATCGGACAATAAATGCGTCTTTTATGGCCCTAAAACCTAGATATCGGTCTATATGGCAGCTATATCCAAATCTGAACCGATCTGTGCGATATTGCAGAAGTATGTCAAGGGGCTTAACTTAACTCACTGTCCCAAATTTCGGCGACATCGGACAATGAATGAGCATTTTATGGGCCCAAAACCATAAATCAAGAAATCTGTCTATTTGGCAGCTATATCCAAATCTGAACCGATCTGGACCAAATTGAAGAAATATGTCAAAGGGCCTAACACAACTCACTGTCCCAAATATCAGAAAAATCGGATAATGAATGTGGCTTTTATGGGCCTTACACCAAAATCGGGTAATAAATGTGGCTTTTGTGGGCCTAAGACTCTTAATCGGAGGATCGGTCTATATGACAGCTATATCCAAATCTGGACCGATCTGAGCCAAATTGACGAAGGATGTCGAAGGGCCTAACACAACTCACTGCCCGAAATTTCAACAAAATCGGATAATAAATGTGGCTTTTATGGGCCTAAGACCCTAAATCGGCGGATCGGTCTATATGGGGGCTATATCAAGATATAGTCCGATATAGCCCATCTTCGAACTTAACCTGCTTATGGACAAAAAAAGACTCTGTGCAAAATTTCAGCTCATTATCTCTATTTTTAAAGACTGTAGCGTGATTTCAACAGACAGACGGAGAGACGGACGGACATGTCTAGATCGTCTTAGATTTTTACGCTGATCAAGAATATATATACTTTATAGGGTCGGAAATGTATATTTCGATGTTTTGCAAACGGAATGACAAAATGAATATACCCCCATCCTACGGGTGGGTATAAAAATGAATATACCCCCATCCTTCGGTGGTGGGTATAAAAAGAACGAGACAAAGCAGCGCGAGCTGAACAAGGAAAACAAAAACAACAACACCAGAAGCAAAGTACATGCGTTGGCTGGTTAGATGTTTTTATACCCTCCACCATAAGATGGGGGGTATACTAATTTCGTCATTCTGATTGTAACTACTCGAAATATTCGTCTGAGACCCCATAAAGTATATATATTCTTGATGGTCATGAAATTTTATGTCGATCTAGCCATGTCCGCCCGTCTGTCCGTCCGTCCTTCCGTCCGTCCGTCTGTCTGTCGAAAGCTTGAAATTTTCCACAAATATTTCTTATTAGTGTAGGTCAGTTGGTATTGTAAATGGGCCATATCGGTCCATGTTTTCATATAGCTGCCATATAAACCGATCTTGGGTCTTGACTTCTTGAGCCTCTAGAGTGCGCAATTCTCATCCGATTGGAATGAAATTTTGCACGACGTGTTGTGCTATGATATCCAACAACTGTGCCAAGTATGGTTCAAATCGGTCCATAACATGATATAGCTGCCATATAAACCGATCTTGGGTCTTGACTTCTTGAGCCTCTAGGGTGCGCAATTCTTATCCGATTGGAATGAAATTTTGCACGACGTGTTTTGTTACGATATCCAACAACTGTGCCGAGTATGGTTCAAATCGGTTCATAACCTTATATAGCTGTCATATAAACAGATCTGGGGACTTGACTTCTTGAGTTTCTAGAGGGCGCAATTCCTATCCGATTTGGCTGAAATTTCGCGAGACGTTTTTTATTGTTACTTTTAACAACTATGTCAAATAAAGTACAAGTCGGTTCATAACCAGATTTAGCTGCCATATAAACCGATCTGGGATCTTGACTTCTTGAGCCTCTAGAGTTCGCAAATATGATCCGATTTGCCTGAAATTTTGTACGACGGATTCTCTCATGACCATTAATATACGTGTTTATTATGGTCTGAATCGGTCTATAGCCCGATACAGCTCCCATATAAATCGATCTCTCTATTTTACTTCTTGAGGCCACAAAGGGCGCAATTCTTATTCGAATTGGCTGACATTTTACACAGGTCTCCAACATAAATGTAATTTAATTGTGGTCCAAACCGGACCATATCTTAATTAGGTCTAATAGCAGAGCAAATCTTTTCTTATATCCTTTTTTTTTGCCTAAGAAGAGATGCCGGGAAAAGAACTCGACAAATGCGATCCATGGTGGAGGGTATATAAGTTTCGGCCCGGCCGAACTTAGCACGCTTTTACTTGTTTTTGCCTAAGAAGGGATGCAGGGAAAAGAACTCGACAAATGCGATCCATGGTGGAGGGTATATAAGATTCGGCCCGGCCGAACTTAGCGCGCTTTTACTTGTTTGACATTGAAAGTGCTTTCCATAATGTAATACCGTCACACTGTAGAATAGAATCAAAAGTATCTACACTCAGAGCAATGTGTTAGTAAAAATCTTGGCTGCAGCAACAAAAAGCCTGCTGAAAATGGGACAGCAGTAATTGTTTGTTAAACAAGCAAACATTTTGTGCTATTGTCAGTTGGTAAAATGTTGTTTGTAGTTTAACAATGTCCCAATTCCTATAAAAACTTTTATATTATATATGCTCTTATAGATTTAAAAGTTTTCAGAATACTATTTAAAGTTGTCCCTCTCAATTAATTTTTAATGATTTCAAATAATAGCAGAAAAAATATTTTCTAAAATCATATTTATGTTATTAAACGAAATAGTAGCGCGAAATAGAAAATGCTAGTAGCCGTTGAGTGGAGCGGACTTGTTATACCCACCATCGAAGGATGGGGGTATATTCATTTTGTCATTCCGTTTGCAACACATCAAAATATCCATTTTCGAGCCTATAAATTATATATATTCTTGATCAGCGTAAAAATCTAAGACGATCTAGACATGTCCGTCCGTCTGTCCGTCTGTCTGTTGAAATCACGGTGCAGTCTTCAAAAATAGAGATATTGAGCTGAAACTTTGCACAGACTCTTTTTTTGTCCATAAGCAGGTTAAGTTCGATGATGGGCTATACCAGACTATATCTTGATATAGCCCCCATATAGACCGATCCGCCGATTTAGGGTCTTAGGCCCATTAAAGCCACATTTATTATCCGATTTTGCTGAAATTCGGGACAGTGAGTTAAGTTAGGCCCCTCGATATCCTTCGTCAATTTGGCCCAGATCGGTTCAGATTTGGATATAGCTGCCATACAGACCGATCCTCCGATTTAGGGTCTTAGGCTCACTAAAGCCACATTTATTATCCGATTTTGCTCAAATTTGGGACAGTGAGTTGTGTTAGGCCCCTCGACATCTTTCGTCAATTTGGCCAAGATCAGTCCAGATTTGGATATAGCTGCCATATAGACCGATCTCTTGATTAAAGATTTTGGGCCCATAAAAGGTGCATTTATTGTCCGATGTGGCCGAAATTGGAGACAGTTGGTTAAATTTAACCCCTCGACATACTTCTGCAATATGGCACAGATCGGTTCAGATTTGGACATATCTGCCATATAGCCCGATCTCTCGATCTAAGGTTTTGGGGTCATAAAATGCGCGTTTATTGTCCGATGACGCCGAAATTTGGGACGGTGAGTTGTTAGGCCCTTCGATATCCCTTTTAAATTTGATCCAGATCTGCCATATAGACCGATCTGCCGGTTTATAGTCTTGGTCCCATAAAGCCGCATTTAAATTCCGATTTCACTTAAATTTTACACAGTGACTTATGCTAAGCATTTCGGCATCCGTTTAGTGCATGGTTCAAATCGGTTTAATTTTTGATATAGCTACTTAAAAGACCAATATTTTGTTATACGCAATTGAAAAATGACTTGTACTTATAAGTAGTTGGTTCAAATCGGAACATATTTCGATATAGCTGCTATGGGGCATAAGGTATGCATTTTTCACCGGATTTTGACAAAAGGTGTTTTACATATATACCCGAGGTGGTGGGTATCCAAAGTTCGGCCCGGCCGAACTTAACTCCTTTTTACTTGTTTTTTTTTTAATTTCGTTACTCAAAGAAAAAATATTGCGTATTACCTGTTACGAACAATTGTAAAGCCTCTTTGGAGTAGGCAATAAATGGCCTCCAAAGACCCAACGGCTGCTGGCGTCAGACCGTAGTATGTTGTTTCCCCTCCATAGGTGTGGGTGCCTTGGCACTTATAGTCGAGAGTAATGCTTCAAGATCGCAACTATTCGTCAGACTAATTAATGAGGAAGAGACGGATAAACCAGAGGGATGCACACTTCGTCCCCAGCCTTTAAGTAAAGGTCGTGTTTCCGACTCGGATTCAGACAGCGACGGTGTCAATGAAACAGTCATCTCAGCCGAATCGAGAGATGAAGGCATCCGGATAACGGCAGAAGTGAGCGATGGCTTTGCTAAGTTCTCAAGCAGACCGAGAAAGCGATCCGGGGCACGACGAGTGTATGTAACGGCAGCGCAATCGGGCGAAAGATCAGGATGCTGGATGGGATAGAACTGATATTTCAGGCACTTCTACGGAAGCTGGGAAAAGAATAAGATTTACCGAAGAGCATAGCACTGCTAAAATGCTGAAGAAGAATCGATGAAGTTTAGGATTGGAGGGTCTCCAAGGAACACTCTTTCTCCACCCATATCTACATTAGGTTTATAATAGCACGGCCAGCGCCGAATCCGATAAGCTTCCGGAATAAGTTGAAAACCAACTGGACAAAATTCGGAAGGCTACTCTGATAAGATAATTTATATTGTCCAAGCATAGAAGACATTGACTAAAATGTGACAGGATTACGACTGCACTTGTGAGGTCAATCGAAAATAGTTGTCCTCTTGTGGAAAGGAAATCAGCCAAAGAAAATCCCTGAATGACCGGGGTGATTCGCAATATTGGGAAAGAGGTACGTAGACTTTTTAAAAGAGCACGTAGTAAAAAAGCGGAAGTATTGGGAAGCCCAAAAAGTAATTACGGATTTTTTAAAAGAAAGTAAATGTATTTTTAATAAAACTTAGAATGAACTTTAATCAAATATACTTTTTTTACACTTTTTTTCTAAAGCAAGCTAAAAGTAACAGCTGATAACTGACAGAAGAAAGAATGCAATTACAGAGTTACAAGCTGTGAACAAATTTGTCAACGCCGACTGTATGAAAACTCCGCAATTACTTTTTGGGCAACCCAATATATTGAGATGTGTATTATACACGGTTCAAGGAATACAATAAGATTACCAGAGCGGCAAAACATGCTTCCTAGAAGCTTTTCTGCGAACAGGACGATAGCGTTAATGACGCCATCAAGATAACTGATACTTTAGTAGACAACATGGGAGTGAGAGCAGAAACAATGGAGGACATGTTGAGGCTTTTGATGAAAACCCATTTTCAAAATGCGACGGGATTCACGAAGACACCGAAACCTTGCAATAATGATGTTGATCGAAGGTATATAGTAACGGAATTTAAGGTGAAGGAATCCTTGGGGAGCTTCAAACTTTTTATGTCACCCGAACCTGATGGAATATTTCCGGTGTTACTATAGAAGGATGCAGGCGCCTCACCTGGGTGGTATTTCTACCCAAGCCCGGCAAGACAAGTTATGCGACACCAAAGGTTTACAGTTATAAGCTTTTGAGTAGAAAGGCCTTACGTTCTTTCTACTCACACCATTAAACGTATTGTGGACACCATGATAAAGAGTAGGGCATCCAGTGAACTGCTCAAACACAAACAGCATGCCTATGCCAAGGCAAGGTCGGTGGAGACTGCCCTGCACGAGGTTGTGCTTAAAAAGAGAATTCTTCAATGCCAAAACCTACACACGTCGAGGAGGCTTTTAACAATGTGCGGACCGACATACTGATCCAATCCTTAGACCAGTATCGGGTGGACACGTTCCTTATAGATGGGATAAACCATATCATAAGGAACAGGTGATGGGAGAATGGATTGAGGATGGGAGCAGCTCATACCATCGCGTTATAATCGAGGCGACGATAGAAAACCTGGAAGGAAGGGAAGAGGTTTCCGATCAGATACCTGAGATAAACCTTGAAGTCGAGTGCGAGGCATTGCTGCCAGCGGCACACTCTTGGATTGACAGATCCCTACTATTGCCATCTGGAAGATCATGTTACACGGATGGATCAAAGCCAGAGGACAAAGTGGGCCTGGGGGTCTACATTAGGAATGTTTGATAAAGTATCATATCAGTATATCAAAAAAAAAAACATAGCAATAAACATTAAAAGTCGCGATTTCAATTTCGCCTAAGAAATTTCATCAGACAACGAATTTCATATAAAAATTGGATGCAAATAATTCGGGGGCCGCCCCGACCCCAAAACCTCCTAAAATAGGTTTATTGGACGATAATGACAATACGGGACTCGAATGAAAGGCGCTTGGGAGTAGATTACGAAAATGGTCAGGAAGCAGGACAAGGCTTCGTACTTCGTTGATATTGGTAGGGGCGGATCTCCCCCTTACGCCAAAAACACCACTTTAAATCAAAAGTGTACCGACAGTGACAATATGGGTATCAAATGAAAGGTATTGGGGAGTAAGAATATGGTATTAAAATTTTGAATCATGTATGCGAGGGGTCGTTCAACCCCAAAAACTCCCCCAAACAAACATATTGGACGTAAATATCAATATGGGACTCAAATGAAAGTTATTCGGGACTAGACTACGAATATGAGCCTCAAATTAAAGGTATTTATTAGCAGAGTACGACTATGACATTAAACTTTGTGTCCAAGAATATAGGTGGTGCTTTACCTCCTAAAGTCGCCTCCAATAGTTTATTTGACCCATTAAAACAATGGGGGATCAAGTGATAGATAATTTTAAGTGGAGTGCGTCATTCAAATTTGTGCTCAAGTGGCAGATGGATTGACGCGGCCCCCGCAAAATGGCTGTATACACCAATTATGACAATATGGGGTTAAATTCAAAGTATAAGGTTGTGGACTTGAATCTTTATTCTGCTCATATATCTAGCGGACCACCTCACCTAAAAACCGCCGTACCCCCAAAATTATGACGCTCAGTGTGATAGGAGCAGTTGCAAACCTTATATCAAGGTGACCGCCATTTTTAGCTCATCGACAAGGAGCCTTCTTTTCCTAGAAAAGTCCAAACAACGTGCTGCTGGGCAACACTTTCATGTTTAAAAGTTTTACATGGTTAAATTACTAAAAACTGTCGCCACCGCACCTAATATAAAGACCAGGAAATTGGTTCTCTACCACTGAGAATCGTTTAATATGGCAATTTGATCTGATTTAAAAAAGACTAAATTATGACTATTCAACAGGTAGCCATTTAGTATGTTATAGACAACTACAACATCATGATCAATATTATAGGCGCTAAGCCGCTTCAAGCGAGTAGCAGCACAAACAAAGGAAATCTATACACTCATAACATATGTTCAAACAACTAAAAGCGTGCTAAGTTCGGCCGGGCCGAATCTTATATACCCTCCACCATGGATCGCATTTGTCGAGTTCTTTTCCCGGCATCTCTTCTTTGGCAAAACAGGATATAAGAAAAGATTTGCTCTGCTATTAGAGCGATATCAAGATATGGTCCGGTTTGGACCACAATTAAATTATCTGTTGGAGACCTGTGTAAAATGTCAGCCAATTCGAATAAGAATTGCGCTCTTTGTGAGCTCAAAAAGTAAAATAGAGAGATCGATTTATATGGGAGCTGTATCGGGCTATGGACCGATTCAGACCATAATAAACACGTATGTTGATGGTCATAAAAGAATCCGTCGTACAAAATTTCAGGCAAATCGGATAATAATTGCGACCTCTAGAGGCTCAAGAAGTCAAGATCCCAGATCGGTTTATATGGCAGCTATATCAGGTTATGAATCGACTTGTATTTTATTTGACATAGTTGCTGAAAGTAACAATAAAAAACGTCTTGCGAAATTACAGCCAAATCGGATAGAAATTGAGCCCTCTAGAAGCTCAAGAAGTCAAGTCCCCAGATCGGTTTATATGACAGCTATATCAGGTTATGAACCGATTTGAACCATATTTGGCACAGTTGTTGGTTATCATAACAAAATCCTACGTGCAAAAATGCATTCAAATTGGATAAGAATTGCGCCCTATAGAAGCTCAAGAAGTCAAGACCCAAGATCGGTTTACATGACAGCTATATAAGGTTATGAACCGATTTGAACCATACTTGGCACAGTTGTTGGATATCGTAACAAAACACGTCGTGCAAAATTTCATTCCAATCGGATAAGAATTGCGCATTCTAGAGGCTCAAGACTTCAAGACCCCAGATCGGTTTATATGGCAGCTATATCAGGTTATGGACCGATTTGAACCATACTTGGCATATTTGTTGGATATAATAACGAAACACGTCGTGCAAAATTTTAGGCAAATCGGATAATAATTGCGACCTCTAGAGGCTCAAGAAATCAAGATCCCAGATCGGTTTATATGGCAGCTATATCAGGTTATGAACCGACTTGTATTTTATTTGACATAGTTGTTGAAAGTAACAATAAACAAGTAAAAGCGTGCTAAGTTCGGCCGGGCCGAATCTTGTATACCCTCCACCATCGATCGCATTTGTCGAGTTCTTTTCCCGGCATCTCTTCTTAGGCAAAAAAGGATATAAGAAAAGAGTTGCTCTGCTATTAAAACGATATCAAGATATGGTCCGGTTCGGACCACAATTAAATTATATGTTGGAGACCTGTGTAAAATTTCAGCCAATTCGTATAAGAATTGCGCCCATTGGGGCTCACGAAGTAAAATAGAGAGAACGATTTATATGGGATCTGTATCGGGCTATAGACCGATTCAGACCATAATAAACACGTTTGTTGATGGTCATGAGAGGATCCGTCGTACAAAATTTCAGGCATATCGGATAATAATTGCGACTTCTAGGGGTCAAGAAGTCAAGATCCCAGATCGGTTTATATGGCAGCTATATCAGGTTATGAACCGATTTGAACCTTATTTGACACAGTTGTTGAAAGTAAAAATAAAATAAGTCAAGCAAAATTTCAGCCAAATCGGATAGGAATTGCGCCCTCTAGAAGCTCAAGAAGTCAAATCCCCAGATCTGTTTATATCACAGCTATATCAGGTTAAGGACCGATTTCAACCATACTTGGCACAGTTGTTGGATATCATAACGAAATACTTCGTGCAAAAATTCATTCAAATCGGATAAGAATTGTGCACGCTAGAGGCTCAAGAAGTCAAGACCCAAGATCGGTTTGTATGGCAGCTATATCAGGTTATGGACCGATTTAAACCATACTTGGCATAGTTGTTGGATATAATAACAAAAGACGTCGTGCGAAATTCCATTCCACTCGGATAAGAATTGCGCCCCCTTGAGGCTCAAGAAGTCAAGACCCAAGATCGGTTTATATGGCAGCTATATCAGGTTATGGACCGATTTGAACCATACTTGGCACAGTTGTTGGATATAATAACAAAACACGTCGTGCAAAATTTCATTCCAATCGGATAAGAATTGCGCACTCTAGAGGCTCAAGAATTCAAGACCCAAGATCGGTTTATATGGCAGCTATATCAGGTTATGAACCATACTTGGCACTGTTGTTGGATATCATAACAAAACACGTCGTGCAAAATTTCATTCTGATCGGATAAGAATTGCGCACGCTAGAGGCTCAAGAAGTCAAGACCCAAGGTCGGTTTATATGGCAGCTATATCAGGTTATGGACCGATTTGAACTATACTTGGCACAGTTATTGGATATCATAGCAAAACACGTCGTGCAAAATTTCATTCCAATCGGATAAGAATTGCGCACTCTAGAGGCTCAAGAAGTCAAGACCCAAGGTCGGTTTATATGGCAGCTATATCAAAACATGGACCGATATGGCCCATTTACAATACCAACCGACCTACACTAATAAGAAGTATTTGTGCAAAATTTCAAGCGGCTAGCTTTACTCCTTCGGAAGTTAGCGTGCTTTCGACAGACAGACGGACGGACGGACGGACAGACGGACGGACATGGCTAGATCGACATAAAATGTCACGACGATCAAGAATATACATACTCTATGGGGTCTCAGACGAATATTTCGAGTAGTTACAAACAGAATGACGAAATTAGTATACCCCCCATCTTATGGTGGAGGGTATAAAAACGTCTTGCGAAATAACAGCCAAATCGGATAGAAATTGAGCCCTCTAGAAGCTCAAGAAGTCAAGACTCCAGATCGGTTTATATGACAGCTATATCAGGTTATGGACCGATTTGAACCGTACTGGGCACAGTTGTTGGATATCATAACAAAATACTACGTGCAAAAATGCATTCAAATTGGATAAGAAGTGCGCCTTTTAGAGGCTCAAGAAGTCAAGACCCAAGATCGGTTTATATGGCAGCTATATCAGGTTATGAACCGATTTAAACCATACTTGGCACAATTGTTGGATATCACATCAAAACACGTCGTGCAAAATTTCATCCCAATCGGATAAGAAATGCGCACTCTAGAGGCTCAAGAAGTCAAGACCCAAGATCGGCTTATATGGCAGCTATATCAAAACATGGACCGATATGGCCCATTTACAATACCAACCGACCTACACTAATAAGAAGTATTTGTGCAAAATTTCAAGCGACAAGCTTTACTCCTTCGGAAGTTAGCGTGCTTTCGACAGACAGACGGACGGACGGACGGACAGACGGACGGACATGGCTAGATCGACATAAAATTTTACGACGATCAAGAATATATATACTTTATGGGGTCTCAAACGAATATTTCGAGTAGTTACAATCAGAATGACGAAATTAGTATACCCCCCATCTTATGGTGGAGGGTATAAAAAGCTCAAACAGACGGGAGAAATGTAAAATTCTCAGTCGTTTATATGTGATTGCGCAAGCATCCGGAGCGACATGGAACAGAGAAATTTTAAGTTATTTTGTTTAAATTTTGGGTGTAAAAGTCTAAACCTTTCTCTTGTTGATGGCAGCACCAACTTTTAAATAAGCGCCATCTATTCTATTTGCAAATGGATCAACTGAATAGTGACGTCACCACGAACAGAGTGGTAAAAATTAATCATGCAGCACTTATCTTTGTTATGGCAACCAATCGGTCCGTAAAATAAAGAAAAATAATGTAAAAACAAGTAAAAGCGTGCTAAGTTCGGCCGGGCCGAATCTTATATACCCTCCACCATGGATCGCATTTGTCGAGTTCTTTTCCCGGTATCTCTTCTTAGGCAAAAAAGGATATAAAAAAAGAGTTGCTCTGCTATTAAAACGATATCAAGATATGGTCCTGTTCGGACCACAATTAAATTATATGTTGGAGACCTGTGTAAAATTTCAGCCAATTCGTATAAGAATTGCGCCCATTGGGGCTCACGAAGTAAAATTGAGAGAACGATTTATATGGGATCTGTATCGGGCTAAAGACCGATTCAGACCATAATAAACACGTTTGTTGATGGTCATGAGAGGATCCGTCGTACAAAATTTCAGGCATATCGGATAATAATTGCTTCCTCTAGGGGTCAAGAAGTCAAGATCCCAGATCGGTTTATATGACAGCTATATCAGGTTATGAACCGATTTTAACCTTATTTGACACAGTTGTTGAAAGTAAAAATAAAATACGTCATGCAAAATTTCAGCCAAATCGGATAGGAATTGCGCCCTCTAGAAGCTCAAGATGTCAAATCCCCAGATCTGTTTATATCACAGCTATATCAGGTTAAGGACCGATTTCAACCATACTTGGCACAGTTGTTGGATATCATAACGAAATACTTCGTGCAAAAATTCATTCAAATCGGATAAGAATTGTGCCCTCTAGAGGCTCAAGAAGTCAAGACCCAAGATCGGTTTATATGGCAGCTATATCAGGTTATGGACCGATTTAAACCATACTTGGCATAGTTGTTGGATATCATAACAAAAGACGTCGTGCGAAATTCCATTCCATTCGGATAAGAATTGCGCCCCCTTGAGGCTCAAGAAGTCAAGACCCAAGATCGGTTTATAAGGCAGCTATATCAGGTTATGGACCGATTTGAACCATACTTGGTACAGTTGTTGGATATCATAACAAAACACGTCGTGCAAAATTTCATTCTGATCGGATAAGAACTGCGCACGCTAGAGGCTCAAGAAGTCAAGACCCAAGTTCGGTTTATATGGCAGCTATATCAAAACATGGACCGATATGGCCCATTTACAATACCAACCGACCTACACTAATAAGAAGTATTTGTGCAAAATTTCAAGCGGCTAGCTTTACTCCTTCGGAAGTTAGCGTGCTTTCGACAGGCAGACGAACGGACGGACGGACAGACGGACGGACATGGCTAGATCGACATAAAATGTCACGACGATCAAGAATATATATACTTTATGGGGTCTCAGACGAATATTTCGAGTAGTTACAAACAGAATGACGAAATTAGTATACCCCCCATCTTATGCCATCTTATGGTGGAGGGTATAACAAGTAAAAGCGTGCTAAGTTCGGCCGGTCCGAATCTTATATACCCTCCACCATGGATCGCATTGCTCGAGTTCTTTTCCCGGCATCTCTTCTTAGGCAAAACAGGATATAAGAAAAGATTTGCTCTGCCATTAGAGCGATATCAAGATATGGTCCGGTTTGGAGCACAATTAAATTATATGTTGGAGACCTGTGTAAAATGTCAGCCAATTCGAATAAGAATTGCGCCCCCAAAGGGCTCAAGAAGTAAAATAGAGAGATGGATTTATATGGGATCTGTATCTGGCTATAGACCGATTCATACCATAATAAACACGTATATTAATGGTCATGGGAGGATCCGTCGTACAAAATTTCAGGCAAATCGGATAATAATTGAGACCTCTAGAGGCTCAAGAAGTCTAGATCCAAGATCGGTTTATATGGCAGCTATATCGGGTTATGAACCGATTTGAACCTTATTAGACACAATTGTTGAAAGTATGAAAAAATACGTCATGCGAAATTTCAGCCAAATCGGATAGGAATTTCGCCCTCTAGAAGCTCAAGAATTCAAGTCCCTAGACCTTTTTATATGACAGCTATATACGGTTATGAACCGATTTGAACCATACTTAACACATTTGTTGGATATCATAACAAAATACTACGTGCAAAAATTCATTCAAATCGGATAAGAATTGCGCCCTCTAGAGACTCAAGAAATCAAGACCCAAGATCGTTTTATATGACAGCTATATCAGGTTATGGACCGATTTGACCTATACTCGGCACGGTTGTTAGATATCATAACAAAACACGTCGTGCAAATTTTCATTCTAATCGTATAAGAATTGCGCACTCTAGAGGCTCAAGAAGTCAAGACCCAATTTCGGTTTATTTGGCAGCTATATCAGGTTATGGACCGATTTGAACCATACTTAACACAATAGTTGGATATCATAACAAAACACTATGTGCAAAGTTTCATCCCAATCGGATAAGAATTGCGCACTCTAGAGGCTCAAGAAGTCAAGACCCAAGATCGGTTTATATGGCAGCTATATTAGGTTATGGACCGATTTGATCCATACTTGGCACAATTGTTGGACATCATAACAAAACACTATGTGCAAAGTTTCACCCCAATCGGATAAGAATTGCGCACTCTAGAGGCTCAAGAAGTCAAGACCCAATTTCGGTTTATTTGGCAGCTATATCAGGTTATAGACCGATTTAAACCATACTAAACACAATAGTTGGATATCATAACAAAACACTATGTGCAAAGTTTCATCCCAATCGGATAAGAATTGCGCACGCTAGAGGCTCAAGAAGTCAAGACCCAAGATCGGTTTATATGGCAGCTATATCAGGTTATGGACCGATTTGAACCATACTTGGCACAATTGTTGGACATCATAACAAAACACGTCGTGCAAAATTTTATTCTAATCGAATAAGAATTGCGCACTCTAGAGGGTCAAGAAGTCAAGACCCTAGATCGGTTTATATGGCAGCTATATCAAAACGACCTACACCAATAAGAAGTATTTGTGCAAAATTTTAAGCGGCTAGCTTTACTCGTTCGGAAGTTAGCGTGCTTTCGACAGACAGACGGACGGACGGACGGACAGACGGACGGACATGGCTAGATCGACATAAAATGTCGCGACGATCAAGAATATATATACTTTATGGGGTCTCAGACGAATATTTCGAGTAGTTACAATCAGAATGACGAAATTAGTATACCCCCCATCCTATGATGGAGGGTATAAAAATAAATTTAGTGGTCTAGGCCGTAAGTTCTTGTACTGAAATCTTAAATGGATAAAGTTCATTGCCGCAACTATTATTAAAGGAATATCCAGTGCAGAAAATTTGTTCTGATATATATGCCATGGGTAAGCCGAAGATGCTTACCCATGCGCAACTGTGACATTAGATAGACCCACAGGAGTGGAAATTCGATTGAATTCAAAATAGAAAAAATTATGACAATGTGATGGGAATCAACAGCGAGAATCACCAACAACAACTTCAGCGCCATCTATTGGCGGATAAAAATTATTTAAATAGCCAAGCAACCCCGAACAAAGAAAAAGAGCGCGAGAGGAACAGGAGAGTGTGTTCAAAGTTGATCATATGCTTTCACTACCGTTTTGACAAGTTGTGTGTCCTTCGATTTACTAACAAGTAAGAGCGTGTTAAGTTCAGCCGGGTCAAATCTACATACCCTCCACCATGGATCGCATTTGACGAGTTCTTTGCGCGGTATCTTTTTTTAGGCAAACTAAGGAAAAAAGAAAATAATTGCTATGCTAATTGAATTGAGTATTGTAGACCATAGTAGAAGACTGTTCAGCGAAATCGAATAAGAATTGGGTCTTTTAGGGAGATCGGTGTATAGGGGAGCTGTATCAGGCTGAAGACCGATTCAGACCATATTTGACACGGTTATTGAAGGTCATGGGAGAAGCCGTTGCACAAAATTTCAGCCTAATCGGATAATAATTACGCCCTCTTGAGACTCAAGAAGACAAGATCCCATATCGGTTTATATGGCAGCTATATCAGGTTATGGGCCGATTTAAACCATATATGTTGGAAGTCATAACAAAACACCTCATGCAAAATTTCAGCCAAATCGGTTAGGAATTGCGCCCTCTAATGGGTCCAAAAACCAAGATCCAAGATCGGTTTATATGGCAGCTAAATCAGGTTATGAACCGATTTACACCGTACTCGCACAGTTATTGGACGTCATAACGAAACAACGCATGCAAAATTTCAGCCAAATAGGATAGGAATTGCGCAATCTAGATGCTCAAGGAGTCAAGTCCCCAGATTGGTTTATATGGCAGCTATACCAGGTATTGGCCCATTTAAACCGCATTTGTTGGAAGTCATAACAAAACACCTCATGCAAAATTTCAGCCAAATCGGTTAGGAATTGCGCCCTCTAATGGGTCCTGAAACCAAGATCCAAGATCGGTTTATATTGCAGCTATATCAGGTTAGCATAGTTGTTGGATATCATAACAAAACACGTCGTGCAAAATTTCATTCCGATCGGATAAGAATTGCGCACTCTAGAGGCTCAAGAAAATCAAGACCTAAGATTGGTTTATATGACAGCTATAGCAAAACATGGACCGATATGGCCCATTTACAATATCAACCGACCTACACTTAAAAGAAGTATTTGTGCAAAATTTCAAGCGGCTAGCTCTATTCCTTCGGAAGTTAGCGTGCTCTCGACAGACAGACGGACGGACTCCCCCATCCTATAGGGTATAAAAAGTATTTATGCAAAATTTCAAGCGGCTAGCTTAACTCCTAGCGTGCTTTCGACAGACAGACGGACGGACGGGCGGACGGACACGGCTAGATCGACTTAAAATGAAATGACGATCAATAAGGTCTCGGACGCATATATCGAGGTGTTGCAAACAGAATGACGAAATTAGTATACCCCCATCCTATGGTGAAGGGTATAAAAAGACAACTATATAATTTAAACTAGCTCTTTTCTCTTTCAATCTTAAACCTAAGCTGACCAATCGGAATACCCCACCAAACATAACCAAATATTTTTCAACGGCAGACCCTCAGCCTGAGCCACGATCCTAAACAAACATTAGATAGCGTCGACCTAGCCATAGTCCTAAACAAACATTAGATAACATTATCATGGTCTTCAAGTGAGTGGAAAATTCCATTCCACAGTTTATCTTTCCTTATCACAGCTCAGTTTTAATTACCCAGATAAACTGTGTCTGCTCGATGCATCAATGTCTGCTATCCCAAACCATAAAATATCATTGACGCTCATAGATTTATTTTACGTTACATTTTTAGCAAATAAACAAAAGCATGTTCCATGAACATTTTCCCGGGGCCTTAAACTACATATTACACTATTTCTGTTGGCTGATGAGGAGTGAAATCTATCTTAACCATATTTTGCTTGCGTTTTCATTTACATTTCAAATATAATTAAATAACACTACCCATAATCAAAATAACCAATATTATGCTTAGTGATAAATGACCGCTAACATGATGCAAGTTTAGTCATCTTTTAAGCAACTTCTCCTTTCTTAGTTCTTTGATCTGGTTCTTCAAAAGCTCCATCTCCTTTCGATGGTCAATGGTCATAGGCCCCATTGTGCTCATATTCTTCCCCAATGTGCTCATCACTTCATCTCCATATTCATATATTGATGATAATTGAATAGGAGCATGTATCACTCCACCCTTCATACGGAGAACACTTCCGGCCTCCACCTTCATGATACCCTGCAATGGCATCTTCAGCAGATTCTGAGCGTCTGGTTTACACTGCACGTGAGCGGTTGTCTCGTTTCAATACTCGTAGGCGCAAAACGGCACTGATGACGCACAAGAGGTTTCACTGACGAAATTTCGCAAGAATTATCATTCGCATCTATCCAAGGCCATCCACCACCACAAACATATTCTTCCGCTGACATTCTCTGACAACTGCTTATTTCCAACTCCGACATCAAATGATGGGCATCCATATTAAAATTATATAGAATGAACTGTTCTCTTGCAACGACTAACTGTTTCATGCCATTATAGACAATAGGCACAGGTATAACCCTGTGTATTTCATTAGCTTCATTAGCTTATAGATGGTGATTAGCTGATTATGCTTCTTTCCAGGCAGTTTGAGGTTTTCAGGTATATTCTCCAGCATCTGGTGTATCTTATCCTGGAGCTGAATTGGCGTGAGCAATGAAGGATTTAATTTGCCATCATTTATATCTATCAGCAATTCGATTATCCTCGCTTGGACCTCTGGTTCTCATTTATGATTATGTGCAATTCTTTCGTCACCATAAATAACTTGATGGACTCGCTGTACACCAAGTATACCTCCTTCATAGCTTCCGTCATATTGTTCACCAGTTCTGTTAAACTTTTGAAGTTGCTGTTTACCTCTTCCGTCGTTTTGCGAATGACACTCACTGACGATTCCAGAAAAGACGTCTGTTTTTGCACAAGGTATTTCAGGTCATGCTGATTTTCCAATAGTTTCCTCATGTTTGCTTCTAAAACTTTTCTGTCCTCAGCATCCATCGTACCAAAGAGGATGTGCTGTAACGAGCCAACAAACTCAAAGGGTGCTCTCTTGGACCTAGCCACATCATTATGAAATAAATATCGATTTGTGTATATCATCTCACTATCTGCTCCATCTCGTCCAGTACATGACCACAGTGGTTTTCAAAGGTCATCAATCTTCCATATGCCTTCCTCAAATCCACCAGCAATCGTTCGGATATAAATCGAAATAAATTAGCAGATTCCATGAAGACGATACTACATCCACCGTTCCCAAGTGATCCAGGTAAATCGCAGTAGAATTGCTTATCTCAGAGATTGAACCTCCAGTTGTAGCCACTGCTCCAATCTGACTTGTGGCAGCAAGTAGCAACATTACTAATACACTAAAAACATGATTGTTTGCCGACTGCGTATTCTTCAATCCTGATTTTGCTATCTGAGGCGACACTTCTTCCACCTCTTCATCCGAAGCTCTTATTAATGGACAGAGTTTCTGGACATGGCGTTTTAAAAGCAATCTTGCAACTTCAAGGACACAACTCGAACTTACCCATCCTTGCCCGGATGAGTCTCAATGATTCGTCCCATTGGCTTTTTCGATGGATGTGTCAATTCGTTTTTAATATGACCACGTCTCCATTTGCCAACTTCACCTCTTCCGATTTCACCTTCTTCGCTGCTGCAACGTTGAAAGATATTCCTCTTTCCATCGATTCCAGAAATCTCTTCTCATCCTCTGTATCAGCTTCCACTTGTTGAGAGATCCTACCACTTCGTTGACATGTTCCGGTACATCCGTCGTCTGCCTCCCAATCAGAAAATGTCTCGGTGACAAAAAATCAAGAGATTCCACTTCTTCACTATCCATATACACCAATGGCCTTAAGCTTAAAGCCGCTTCGATTTGACACATTAATGTGCCCATTTCCTCGTAACCTAATCTGGTCCCGCCAATAACACGTCTCAGATGATGCTTCACCGATTTCACACTAGACTACCAAATCCCTCCTTGATGGGGGCTGCCGGGGAAATAAAATGTCACTCTACACCTTCTTTCGCCAGCACTGCCATCACATCTCGATTTCTTTGAATAACTGCTTTGTAGTCAGCATCAAGTCTATTTTTCGTTCCAACAAAATTCGTCCCATTGTGGCTGTACATTTAAGCAGTTTTCCTCTTCTGGAAAAGAACCGTTTCAAGGCTGCCAAAAATGCCGATGTGGACAATA
The DNA here is from genome assembly GCF_963082655.1 of Stomoxys calcitrans. Taxonomy (NCBI): domain Eukaryota; kingdom Metazoa; phylum Arthropoda; class Insecta; order Diptera; family Muscidae; genus Stomoxys; species Stomoxys calcitrans. The sequence goes on along the minus strand of NC_081552.1, from coordinate 87,381,787 downwards.
CGCTCACAGCTTCCAGATGAATTGCTTTAGTTGACATGCAGACAAATGTAGCAATGTATCCTTTAAAACGCTTTTGACCTCTGTTTCTGGAACACTTCATCCATATAGGTCCAGCTTAGTCCACTCCTGTATATAAGAAAGGTTGCATCGCTGTAACCCTCGAATCCGACAAGTTACCCATTATCTGCTTCGCAGTCTCTTGTTTGTAACATATACATCTTGGACACGATCGTATAGTCTTTTTTATACCCTCCACCATAAGATGGGGGGTATACTAATTTCCTCATTCTGATTGTAACTACTCGAAATATTCGTCTGAGACCCCATAAAGTATATATATTCTTGATCGTCGTGAAATTTTATGTCGATCTAGCCAAGTCCGTCCGTCCGTCTGTCTGTCGAAAGCACGCTAACTTCCGAAGGAGTAAAGCTAGCCGCTTGAAATTTTGCACAAATACTTCTTATTAGTGTAGGTCGGTTGGTATTGTAAATGGGCCATATCGGTCCATGTTTTGATATAGCTGCCATATAAACCGATCTTGGGTCTTGACTTCTTGAGCCTCTAGGGTGCGCAATTCTTATCCGATTAGAATGAAATTTTGCACGACGTGTTTCGTTATTATATCCAACAACTGTGCTATGTATGGTTCAAATCGGTCCATAACCTGATATAGCTGCCATATAAATCGATCTTGGGTCATGACTTCTTGAGCCTCTAGAGTGCGCAATTCTTATCCGATTGGAATGAAATTTTGCACGACGTGTTTTGTTATGATATCCAACAACTGTGCCAAGTATAGTTCAAATCGGTCCATAACCTTATATAGCTGTCATATTAACCGATCTTGGGTCTTTACTTCTTGAGCCTCTAGATGGCGCAATTCTTATCCAATTTGAATGAATTTTGGCACGTAGTATTTTGTTGTGATATCCAACAACTGTGCCAAATATGGTACAAATCGGTTCATAACCTGATATAGCTGTCATATAAACAGATCTGGGGACTTGACTTCTTGAGTTTCTAGAGGGCGCAATTCCTATCCGCTTTGGCTGAAATTTCGCAAGACGTTTTTTATTGTTACTTTCAACAACTATGTCAAATAAAGTACAAGTCGGTTCATAACCAGATTTAGCTGCCATATAAACCGATCTGGGATCTTGACTTCTTGAGCCTCTAGAGTTCGCAAATATGATCCGATTTGCCTGAAATTTTGTACGACGGATTCTCTCATGACCATTAACATACGTGTTTATTATGGTCTGAATCGGTCTATAGCCCGATACAGCTCCCATATAAATCGATCTCTCTATTTTACTTCTTGAGGCCACAAAGGGCGCAATTCTTATTCGAATTGGCTGACATTTTACACAGGTCTCCAACATAAATATAATTTAATTGTGGTCCAAACCGGACCATATCTTAATATCGCTCTAATAGCAGAGCAAATCTTTTCTTATATCCTTTTTTATACCCTCCACAATAAGATGGGGGGTATACTAATTTCGTCATTCTGTTTGTAACTACTCGAAATATTCGTCTGAGACCCCATAAAGTATATATATTCTTGATCGTCGTGACATTTTATGTCGATCTAGCCATGTCCGTCCGTCTGTCCGTCCGTCCGTCCGTCCGTCTGTCTGTCGAAAGCACGCTAACTTCCGAAGGAGTAAAGCTAGCCGCTTGAAATTTTGCACAAATACTTCTTATTAGTGTAGGTCGGTTGGTATTGTAAATGGGCCATATCGGTCCATCTTTTGATATAGCTGCCATATAAACCGACCTTAGGTCTTGACTTCTTGAGCCTCTAGAGTGCGCAATTCTTATCCGATTGGAATGAAATTTTGCACGACGTCTTTTGTTATTATATCCAACAACTGTGCCAAGTATGGTTGAAATCGGTCCTTAACCTGATATAGCTGTGATATAAACAGATCTGGGGATTTGACATCTTGAGCTTCTAGAGGGCGCAATTCCTATCCGATTTGGCTGAAATTTTGCATGACTTATTTTATTTTTACTTTCAACAACTGTGTCAAATAAGGTTCAAATCGGTTCATAACCTGATATAGCTGCCATATAAACCGATCTGGGATCTTGACTTCTTGACCCCTAGAAGTCGCAATTATTATCCGATATGCCTGAAATTTTGTACGACGGATCTTCTCATGACCATCAACAAACGTGTTTATTATGGTCTGAATCGGTCTATAGCCCGATACAGATCCCATATAAATCGTTCTCTCTATTTTACTTCGTGAGCCCCAATGGGCGCAATTCTTATACGAATTGGCTGAAATTTTACACAGGTCTCCAACATATAATTTAATTGTGGTCCGAACCGGACCATATCTTGATATCGTTTTAATAGCAGAGCAACTCTTTTCTTATATCCTTTTTTGCCTAAGAAGAGATGCCGGGAAAAGAACTCGACAAATGCGATCGATGGTGGAGGGTATATAAGATTCGGCCCGGCCGAACTTAGCACGCTTTTACTTGTTTTTGCCTAAGAAGAGATGCCGGGAAAAGAACTCGACAAATGCGATCGATGGTGGAGGGTATATAAGTTTCGGCCCGGCCGAACTTAGCACGCTTTTACTTGTTATCGCTGCTTTCAAGCCAATAATCCAAAATCTGCGTTTTGTGGAGGTTTCAGTCAATCTGTTTCCTCCATGTAAAGTTGCCAGATGAAACGATAGCACCATTGCGGCTGTCAGATTCGATTTATTCAATACAATTGGATGTTTTCGATTGAATGACATATTTGCATTTTGCCATCGACCACCAACTCGAAGTATGCCTCTACTGTCCAAGAAAGGATGTAGTCCAACTATTCGGCTGCTTCGATCAATTAAAGATCCTTTTTATACCCTCCACCATAAGATGGGGGGTATACTAATTTCGTCATTCTGTTTGTAACTACTCGAAATATTCGTCTGAGACCCCATAAAGTATATATATTCTTGATAGTCGTGAAATTTTATGTCGATCTAGCCATGTCCGTCCGTCCGTCTGTCTGTCGAAAGCACGCTAACTTCCGAAGGAGTAAAGCTAGCATCTTGAAATTTTGCACAAATACTTCTTATTAGTGTAGGTCGGTTGGTATTGTAAATGGGCCATATCGGTCCATGTTTCGATATAGCTGCCATATAAACCGGTCTTGACTTCTTGAGCCTCTAGAGTGCGCAATTCTTATCCGATTGGGATGAAATTTTGCACGACGTGTTTTGTTATGACATCCAACAACTGTGCCAAGTATGGTTCAAATCGGTTCATAACCTGATATAGCTGTCATATACACCGATCTGGTGTTTTGACTTCTTGAGCCTCTAGAGTGCGCAATTCTATCCGATTGGGATGAAATTTTGCACGACGTGTTTTGTTATGACATCCAACAACTGTGCTAAGTATGGTTCAAATCGGTCCATAACCTGATATAGCTGTCATATAAACCGATCTTGGGTCTTGACTTCTTGAGCCTCTAGAGGGCGCAATTCTTATCCAATTTGAATGAATTTTGGCACGTAGTATTTTGTTATGATATCCAACAACTGTGCCAAGTATGGTTCAAATCGGTTCATAACCTGATATAGCTGCCATATAAACCGATCTGGGATCTTGACTTCTTGAGCCTCTAGAGGTCGCAATTATTATCCGATTTGCCTGAAATTTTGTACGACGGATTCTCTCATGACCTTTAACATACGTGTTTATTATGGTCTGAATCGGTTTATAGCCTGATATAGCTCCCATATAAATCGATCTCTCTATTTAACTTCTTGATCCCACAAAGGGCGCAATTCTTATTCGAATTGGCTGACATTTTACACAGGTCTCCAACATATAATTTAATTGTGGTCCAAACCGGACCATATCTTGATATCGCTCTAATAGCAGAGCAAATCTTTTCGTATATCCTTTTGTTGCCTAAGAAGAGATGCCGGGAAAAGAACTCGATATATGCGATCCATGGTGGAGGGTATATAAGATTCGGCCCGGCCGAACTTAGCACGCTTTTACTTGTTTTCCTTGTCTTCTCGATAAATCAAATGACGTATGCCACTACACGCCGCATTTCAGAAAACCTGGAGTATTCCGTCATTACATCATCTAAAAAATTTTCTTCTGTTGTTACCATAGTCGATGCTATCACTGCAGTCCTCTGTAGTAGTTCAGGCCAATGACTTGAAGGCTCCCGCAACCATTCAGGACCATTCCATCATAGCTTATAGTCCATTAGCCAATGTGGTTGAATACATCTTGATGCAATATCTGCTAGATTTTCCTTCGTGCCAACATATCTCCATGCTGCTGTTGGTACAAGCACATTTATATCCTGAACCTTATTCTTAATGAATTTGTCTTTGCTATGACTATTTTGGATCCACCCTAACGTGATTGTTGAATCAGTCCATGCAAAGACGTTCGTCTCTCTTCCCATGATTTTCTCTGCCCTATCCAACAATCTCACCAACAGATGTGCACCACACAGCTCCAATTTTGGCAGCGTCTTTTTATTATTTTTATACCCTCCACCATAAGATGGGGGGTATACTAATTTCGTCATTCTGTTTGTAACTACTCGAAATATTCGTCTGAGACCCCATAAAGTATATATATTCTTGATCGTCGTGACATTTTATGTCGATCTAGCCATGTCCGTCCGTCTGTCCGTCCGTCCGTCCGTCCGTCCGTCCGTCCGTCCGTCCGTCTGTCTGTCGAAAGCACGCTAACTTCCGAAGGAGTAAAGCTAGCCGCTTGAAATTTTGCACAAATACTTCTTATTAGTGTAGGTCGGTTGGTATTGTAAATGGGCCATATCGGTCCATGTTTTGATATAGCTGCCATATAAACCGATCTTGGGTCTTGACTTCTTGAGCCTCTAGAGTGCGTAATTCTTATCCGATTGGGATGAAATTTTGCACGACGTGTTTTGTTATGATATCCAACAACTGTGTTAAGTATGGTTCAAATCGGTTCATAACCTGATATAGCTGCCATATAAACCGATCTTGGGTCTTGACTTCTTGAGCCTCTAGCGTGCGCAATTCCTATCCGATCAGTATGAAATTTTGCATGACGTGTTTTGTTATGATATCCAACAACTGTGCCAAGTTTGGTTGAAATCGGTCCATAACCTGATATAGTTGCCATATAAACCGATCTTGGGTCTTGACTTCTTGAGCCTCTAGAGTGCGCAATTCTTATCCGATTGAAATGAAATTTTGCACGACGTATTTTGTTATTATATCCAACAACTGTGCCAAGTATGGTTGAAATCGGTCCATAACCTGATATAGCTGCCATATAAACCGATCTGGGGTCTTGACTTCTTGAGCCTCTAGCGTGCGCAATTCTTATCCGATCAGAATGAAATTTTGCACGACGTATTTTGTTATGATATCCATTAATTGTGCCAAGTATGGTTCAAATCGGTCCATAACCTGATATAGCTGCCATATAAACCGATCTTGGGTCTTGACTTCTAGAGCCTCTAGAGTGCGCAATTCTTATCCGATTGGAATGAAATTTTGCAAGACGTGTTTTGTTATGATATCCAACAACTGCGCCAAGTATAGTTCAAATCGGTCCATAACCTGATATAGCTGCCATATAAACCGATCTTGGGTCTTGACTTCTTGAGCCTCTAGCGTGCGCAATTCTTATCCGATCAGAATGAAATTTTGCACGACGCGTTTTGTTATGATATCCAACAACTGTGCCAAGTATGGTTGAAATCGGTCCATAACCTGATATAGCTGTCATATAAACAGATCTGGGGATTTGACTTCTTGAGCTTTTAGAGGGCGCAATTCCTATCCGATTTGGCTGAAATTTTGCATGACGTATTTTATTTTTACTTTCAACAACTGTGTCAAATAAGGCTCAAATCGGTTCATAACCTGATATAGCTGCCATATAAACCGATCTGGGATCTTGACTTCTTGACCCCTAGAGGTCGCAATTATTATCCGATATGCCTGAAATTTTGTACGACGGATCCTCTCATGACCATCAACAAACGTGTTTATTATGATCTGAATCGGTCTATAGCCCGATACAGATCCCATATAAATCTTTCTCTCTATTTTACTTCGTGAGCCCCAATGGGCGCAATTCTAATACGAATTGGCTGAAATTTTATACAGGTCTCCAACATATAATTTAATTGTGGTCCGAACCGGACCATATCTTGATATCGTTTTAATAGCAGAGCAACTCTTTTCTTATATCCTTTTTTGCCTAAGAAGAGATGCCGGGAAAAGAACTCGACAAATGCGATCCATGGTGGAGGGTATATAAGATTCGGCCCGGCCGAACTTAGCACGCTTTTACTTGTTTTTTATACCCTCCACCATAAGATGGGGGGTATACTAATTTCGTCATTCTGTTTGTAACTACTCGAAATATTCGTCTGAGACCCCATAAAGTATATATATTCTTGATCGTCGTGAAATTTTATGTCGATCTAGCCATGTCCGTCCGTCTGTCCGTCCGTCCGTCCGTCCGTCCGTCCGTCCGTCCGTCCGTCTGTCTGTCGAAAGCACGCTAACTTCCGCAGGAGTAAAGCTAGCCGCTTGAAATTTTGCACAAATACTTCTTATTAGTGTAGGTCGGTTGGTATTGTAAATGGGCCATATCGGTCCATGTTTTAATATAGCTGCCATATAAACCGATCTTGGGTCTTGACTTCTTGAGCCTCTAGAGCGCGCAATTCTTATCCGATTGGAATGAAATTTTGCACGACGTGTTTTGTTATGATATCCAACAACTGTGCCAAGTATAGTTCAAATCGGTCCTTAACCTGATAAAGCAGCCATATAAACCGATCTTGGGTCTTGACTTCTTGAGCCTCTAGCGTGCGCAATTCTTATCCGATCAGAATGAAATTTTGCACGACGTGTTTTGTTATGATACCCAACAACCTTGCCAAGTATGGTTTAAATCGGTCCATAACCTGATATAGCTGCCATATAAACCGATCTTGGGTCTTGACTTCTTGAGCCTCTAGAGGGCACAATTCTTATCCGATTAGAATGAATTTTTGCACGAAGTATTTCGTTATGATATTCAACAACTGTGCCAAGTATGGTTGAAATCGGTCCATAACCTGGTATAGGTGTCATATAAACAGATCTGTGGATTTGACTTCTTGAGCTTCTAGAGGGCGCAATTCCTATCCGATTTGGCTGAAATTTTGCATGACGTATTTTATTTTTACTTTCAACAACTGTGTCAAATAAGGTTCAAATCGGTTTACAACCTGATATAGCTGCCATATAAACCGATCTGGGACCTTGTTTTTTTTATTTTATGAAGGGAATCCAAATGATTTGCGAATTCTAGCCATTGCGTCAAAATTTCCTCGGGTATCGGAACGATCAATTTTGCTACCAACGGCTCGAAAACTCTAGCCACCAATGACAGTACTTTTCTCTTTGTCATTTGTGTAGAATGGCTAAAGCTGACGTTGAATCGAAAGTCGTCCATATTGAGATCCCATCCAACACCCAAGGTTTTTATGGACTCGCCGTTTGTAATCAATATAACATAATTGCGCCCTCGATTTGTACAATTTCCGTAATTTTAGGGTCATTTGAAAGCCATTTTCTCAAATGAAACTTAAACTTCTGCAGCTCCTGTGCAACTGTTTGTAGAATGTGTTGACTTCCCTCTACAGTATCCGCTCCAGTCATGAGGTCATCCATATAAAAATCTAAAAATATTTTTCACCATCTCATCTTTGCAGTAATCACCTATCATGAATAGTAGCCTTACTGCCAGAAACGGCGCCGCTGATGTGCCATATGTTATTATTGTTAATCGATATTGCTTTATTGGTACCGCTCTGTTTTCTCTCCAAAGTTTGTATTGGTATTTTTGGTCTTCTGGCCTCACTACAATCTGCGGATACATTTTTTCACGTCTCCTGTCAAAACATACTTCCATAAATGCCATTTCAACACTATATCAAATATATCGCGTTGAAGTTTAGGTTCAAACTTCTTCGATTCGATGTTTTCGCTGATGCATCAAACACCACTCGCACCTTCGTTGTTCGGCTATCTTCTTTGACCACTGCTTGATGCGGTAAGTAATATTTTCCTTTCATCTCCATCGGTACTTGTACCATAAGACCCAGTTCCAGATACTCTCTCAGGAAGGTTATATATTCTGCTGTTAGTGATGAATATTTCTCTAACTTCTTTTCACCATTCAACAACCTGCATACAGTTTTGCCATTGCTTCATATCTATGTCGAAGGACTCACCTGGCTGCTGGCTCATTATCGTAAGTAGTACCATCGCCTGTGAATTGAATATATGTTTACTTAGAAATCTTGGCTTAATAACTAAGTCCACTTTGTACTTTGACACACCAACCTACTACCCAAGCCGTGTATTTGCGTTTTTATACCCTCCACCATAAGATGGGGGGTATACTAATTTCGTCATTCTGTTTGTAACTACTCGAAATATTCGTCTGAGACCCCATAAAGTATATATATTCTTCATCGTCGTGAAATTTTATGTCGATCTAGCCATGTCCGTCCGTCTGTCCGTCCGTCCGTCCGTCCGTCCGTCTGTCTGTCGAAAGCACGCTAACTTCCGAAGGAGTAAAGCTAGGCGCTTGAAATTTTGCACAAATACTTCTTATTAGTGTAGGTCGGTTGGTATTGTAAATGGGCCATATCGGTCCATGTTTTGATATAGCTGCCATATAAACCGATCTTGGGTCTTGACTTCTTGAGCCTCTAGAGTGCGCAATTCTTATCCGATTGGGATGAAATTTTGCACGACGTGTTTTGTTATGACGTCCAACAACTATGCTAAGTATGGTTCAAATCGGTCCATAACCTGATATAGCTGCCATATAAACCGATCTTGGGTCTTGACTTCTTGAGCCTCTAGAGTGCGCAATTCTTATCCGATTGGCACGAAATTTTGCACGACGTGTTTTGTTATGACATCCAACAACTGTGCCAAGTATGGTTCAAATCGGTCTATAACCTGATACAGCTGCCATATAAACCGATCTTGGGTCTTGACTTCGTGAGCCTCTAGAGTGCGCAATTCTTATTCGATTGGGATGAAATTTTGCACGACGTGTTTTGTTACGATATCCAACAACTGTGCCAAGTATGGTTCAAATCGGTCCATAACCTGATATAGCTGCCATATAAACCGATCTTGGGTCTTGACTTCTTGAGCCTCTAGAGTGCGTAATTCTTATCCGATTGGGATGAAATTTTGCACGACGTGTTTTGTTATGACATCCAACAACTGTGCTAAGTATGGTTCAAATCGGTCCATAACCTGATATAGCTGTCATATAAACCGATCTTGGGTCTTGACTTCTTGAGCCTCTAGAGGGCGCAATTCTTATCCAATTTGAATGAATTTTGGCACGTAGTATTTTGTTATGATATCCAACAACTGTGCCAAGTATGGTTCAAATCGGTTCATAACCTGATATAGCTGCCATATAAACCGATCTGGGATCTTGACTTCTTGAGCCTCTAGAGGTCGCAATTATTATCCGATTTGCCTGAAATTTTGTACGACGGATTCTCTCATGACCTTTAACATACGTGTTTATTATGGTCTGAATCGGTTTATAGCCTGATATAGCTCCCATATAAATCGATCTCTCTATTTAACTTCTTGATCCCACAAAGGGCGCAATTCTTATTCGAATTGGCTGACATTTTACACAGGTCTCCAACATATAATTTAATTGTGGTCCAAACCGGACCATATCTTGATATCGCTCTAATAGCAGAGCAAATCTTTTCTTATATCCTTTTTTTGCCTAAGAAGAGATGCCGGGAAAAGAACTCGATATATGCGATCCATGGTGGAGGGTATATAAGATTCGGCCCGGCCGAACTTAGCACGCTTTTACTTGTTTCTTTTATCCTTGGCAATCCTAAAATCTGCGAAGCCTCTTCCGAAATTGATGTTATCTGGGACCCTTGATCTATCATTGCCCGTAGCAACTCAAATTCTCCAATCACTGATCATACTTTCACCAATGCTGTTGCCAATAAAACTTGTTGTTCTGTTTTCTCAATTACCATACATGATGTGGGATTAATTTACTGATTAACGCTTCTTTGGCCATCATTGTGAAGATAATGATCGTGTTTAACTCCACATTTGTTGCAGCGCACAACACTATTGTATTTTCTTTCTGTTCTGTGTAGTAGACAAACGAAACAAATACTTTTCGCACCTACCGCAGACTTTTTTCTGCCGGTGTCATTGCCAACATCTTCCTGCATTCTATCACTCCGTGCCCACTTTTCTCACAAAAGTAGCAAAATTTGGTTGACACATTATTTTTGTTTCCATAAATTCTCTTCACGTTCACTTCCTGCTCTCCCGCCGCTTCTAACGCGAGGTATTGTTGTTGCAAAAATTGTAAGACATCATCCAAAGTTTGAATTTCTCTCGGCTTCCTTACTTGTTGCTCATATCGCCACAACCTATCCTTTCCTAATTTGTTTCGGTTATTTTTAAATGTTGAATTAGTTGAGCTGCTTTTCCTTTAATGGCTGCCTTTAGCCTGTACAATTTCTCTACTTCGGAAAAATGAGGCGAATTATGCACCAAATTTTTAAATAAGTCATGAAATGACTCCCAGTCCTCAATTTGGCGCCGAACACGGGTATCCTCACTTCACTTAACCTGATGTTGCTGCGGATTTCTTTCCCCTCTGCTTTCTCTATTGACCTTTCAATGACCTTTCGTCGAATACTAAATAAGTCTGTCCGTCATCTCCTCGTATTGTTCAAAGACTTCCTCGTCTATTTCATTCAACTGCCGCAAACTTACTTCGATATCTCTCTCATCGATTTCACCACTTTCCAATCTCTTCTCTATTCTTTCGAAAAAAAATTTCCTTATTGACGGCTTCTCCTGTTTCATTGCCGCTTTTCCTATTGCTGACTCCCCCCCGCGCCCAAATTCATCCGTCGTCTCCAATCGAAGTCCCAGATTTCTCTCTTCTGCGCCTCTGCCATTGTTGCCTTTATCCTGAACCGTTGCCTCCCGGCTCCTTATTATCTCCTCAACCTCCTTCACCAGCCTATTGATCGTTACTCCGTAAAAATCATTAACGAAGTAATCATCGCTCTTGGGCTCTATTTTCATCATCACTTCATGATTACTCTTCAATTTCTTGACTGAATCATGAAAAGTTCTCTCCAATTGATCGAACCCTGCTCTGGTCAACCGTTCTTCACTCAACTTATTTTTTATTTTCACCATACTTTCGACCAAATTTTTCTGAGCTTCCACTAATTTTTCCATATTAGCCACTGTTTTTTTTTCTAAATCAACACGTACACTACACTAAACTTTTTCTTTTCAAACTCTCCCGACTTTAATACGTCACTGATTCTTTTAAATGTACTGTCAAAGGACCACTAATAGTTCCGAACTATTCAACTTCAGTCTTCATTTCATACTGAATATTTATTGAAAATTTATAAACTACAATAATTTTTATCCTAAGTAAAAAAAGACAACTATATAACTTAAACTAGCCCTTTTCTCTTTCAATCTTAAACCTAAGCTGACCAATCGGAATACCCCACGAAACATTACCAAATATTCTTCAACGGCAGACCCATCAGCCTAAGCCACGATCCTAAACAAACATTAGATAGCGTCAACCTAGCCATAGTCCTCAACAAACATTAGATAACATTATCATGGTCTTCAAATGAGTGGAAAATTCCATTTCACAGTTTTTACTTCCTCATCACAACTCAGTTTTAATTACCCAGATAAACTGTGTCTGCTCGATGCATCAATGTCCGCCTATGACGCTGAACGCCTAGGTTAGAATTCTTGCAGGAACATCAGAAAATTTTTCAGCGGTGGTTATCCCCTGCCATTTTTAAAACTTCTCCCCAAAGTTTTAAAAATTGGGTCCAAGTACCCAGGAAGTTGCCCAGAACCACCTAAAATAGGTTCATTGGACGAGCATGACAATATGGGACTTAAATGATAGGTATTCGGGAGTAGATTACGGATACGGTCAGGAAGAAGAAATATGCTCTATAATTTGTTGATATCGCCCTAACCCCAATATATATAAAAGCAGACAAATTGGTCGTCCATATCAATATAAGGTTTAAATGAAGGGTATTCGGAAGTAGATTACGAATCTGGCATACATATGACCCATCATGACTATATGTTTGTTGACTCGGTTTATTTGTTTGTTCCATAGAATCAAAAACGGCTGAACCGATTTTTTCCACAGATTGTGTAGGTTTGTCTGGAAGGTAACATAGGCTATATAATTTTTATACCATCCACCATAGGAAGGGGTATACTAATTTCATCATTCTGTTTGTAACACCTCGAAATATGCGACATGTCATTTTTTTAAGTCAATCTAGCCATGTCCGTCCGTCTGTCTGTCGAAAGCACGCTAACTTTCGAAGGAGTACGGATTGCCGTTTGAAATTTTGCACAAATATTTTCTATTAGTGTAGGTTGGCTGGGATTGTAAATGGACCAAATCGGTTCATGTTTTGATATACCTGCCATATAAACCGATCTTGGGTCTTGACTTCTGGAGCCTCTAGAGGGCGCAATTCTCGCCCGAATTGACTGAAATTTTGCACGTTGTATTTTGATATCACTTCCAATAACTGTATTAATTATGATTTAAATCGGTTCATAATTTGGTATAGCTGTCATATAAACCGATCTTGGAACTTGACTTCTTGAGTCAATGGAGCGCTCAATTCTCATCCGATTTGGCTGAAATGCATGAATTGTTTATTTACGACTTCCTATAACTGTCCTAAGTATGGCGCAAATCGGTACATAACCTGATATAGCTGCCATATCAGGTTATGTACCTCTCATCTTCAACATACGTGTCTAATATGGTCTGAATCGATCAATAGCTTGATACAGCTCCCATGTAAACTTATCTCCCAATTTTGCTGCTTGAGCTCCTACAAGGCGCAATTCTCATCCGAAGTGAAACATTACACAATAGCATATTTTTATTCAATATTCGTTGTTTGCATAAAAAAAGATACTGCGTATAGAACTCGTTTGATATCGAAAGGAGACAGAACCTCCCCTTTACCCCAAAAACGCCACCCAAAACCAAAAGTTGACCAATAGGCACGTCGTATTAACATTTAGGTCCAAGCACCCAGCGCTCCGCTCCAACCCCAAAACTCCTCTTAACAAATGAAAGATATTTGGGAGTAGATTACGAATAAGATATTAAACAAGTAAAAAGGCGTTAAGTTCGGCCGGGCCGAACTTTGGATACCCACCACCTCGGATATATATGTGAACCACCTTTCCTCAAAAACCGGTGCAAAATTCATACCTTATGCCCCATAGCAGCTATATCAATATATGTTCCGATTTGGACCAGATACTAATAAGTAAAAGTTATTGTTCAATTGTATATAACAAAATATTTGTCTTTTTTGTAGTTATATCTAACAAGTAAAAGCGTACTAAGTTCGGCCGGGCCGAATCTTATATACCCTCCACCATGGATCGCATTTGTCGAGTTCTTTTCCCGGCATCTCTTCTCAGGCAAAAAAGGATATAAGAAAAGATTTGCTCTGCTATTAGGGCGATATCAGGATATGGTTCGGTTCGGAACACAATTAAATTATTGGGTTGCCCAAAAAGTAATTGCGGATTTTTCATATAGTCAGCGTTGACAAATTTTTTCACAGCTTGTGACTCTGTAATTGCATTCTTTCTTCTGTCAGTTATCAGCTGTTACTTTTAGCTTGCTTTAGAAAAAAAGTGTAAAAAAGTATGTTTGATTAAAGTTCATTCTAAGTTTTATTAAAAATGCATTTACTTTCTCTTAAAAAACCGCAATTACTTTTTGGGCAACCCAATATATGTTAGAGACCTGTGTAAAATTTCAGCCAATTCGACCTCTAGAGGCTCGAGAGGTCAAGATCCCAGATCGGTTTATATGGCAGCTATATCAGGTTATGAACCGATTTGAACCTTACTTGACACAGTTGTTAAAGTAAGAATAAAATATATCATGCAAATTTTCCGCCAAATCGGATAGGAATTGCGCCCTTTAGAAGCTCAAGAAGTCAAATCCCCAGATTTGTTTATATGACAGCTATATCAAGTTAGGAGCCGATTTAAAACATACTTGGCACAGTTGTATATCAGGTTATGGAACGATTTGAACCATGCATAGCACAATCGTTGGATATCACAACAAAACACGTCGTGCAAAATTTCATTCCAATCGGATAAGAATTACGCACTCTAGAGGCTCAAGAAGTCAAGACCCAAGATCGGTTTATATGACAGCTATATCAGGTTATGCACCGATTTGAACGATATTTGGCACAGTTGTTGGATATCATAACAAAATACTACGTGCAAAATTTCACTCCACTCGGATAAGAATTTCGCACTCTAGAGGCTCAAGAAGTCAAGACCCAAGATCGGTTTATATGGCAGCTATATCAGGTTATGAACCGATTTGAACCATACTTGGCACAGTTGTTGGATATCATAACAAAACACTACGTGCAAAATTTCATCCCAATCGGATAAGAATTGCGCACTCTAGAGCCTCAAGAAGTCAAGACCCTAGATCGGTTTATATGGCAGCTATATCAAAACATGGACCGATATGGCCCATTTACAATACCAACCGACCTACACTAATAAGAAGTATTTGTGCAAAATTTCAAGCGGCTAGCTTTACTCCTTCGAAAGTTAGCGTGCTTTCGACAGACAGACGGACGGACGGACGGACGGACAGACGGACGGACATGGCTAGATCGACATAAAATTTCACGACGATCAAGAATATATATACTTTATGGGGTCTCAGACGAATATTTCGAGTAGTTACAAACAGAATGACGAAATTAGTATACCCCCCATCTTATGGTGGAGGGTATAAAAATAAACCGATCTTAACTATATACGACACAGATGTCGAAAAGCATAACTTAAGTCAGTGTGTCAAATTTCAGTGCAATCGGATTAAAAATGCGCCTTTTGTGGTGCCAAGAATTTAAATCGAGAGATCGGTCTATATGGCAGCTATATGCAAATCTTGATCGATCTAGACCAAATTGCAGAAATATTTGGAGGGGCTTAACTTAACTCTTAGTCCCAAATTTCGGAAACATCGAACAATAAATGCACTTTTTATGGCCCCAAAACCTAGAACCGAGAGATCGGTCTATATAGCAGTTATATCCAAATCTGGACCGATTTGAGCCAAATTGACGGAGGATGTTGATGGGCCTAATACAACTCACTGTCCCAAATTTTCGCAAAATCGGATAATAAATGTAGCTTGTATGGGCGTATGACCCAAAATCGGAGGATCGGTCTATACGGCAGCTGTATCCAAATCTGAACCGATGTGGGCCAAATTGACGAAGGGCGTTGAAGGGCTGACCGCAACTCACTGTTTCAAATTTCAGCAAAATCAGATAATAAATGTGGCTTTTATGGGCCTAAGACCCTAAATTGGAGGATCGGTCTATATGGCAGCTATATCCAAATCTATACCGATCTGAACCATATTGACGGAAGATGTCAAAGGGCCTAAGACAACTCACTGTCCCGAATTTCAGCAAAATCGGATAATAAATGTGGCTTTTATGGGCCCAAGACACTAAATTGGAGGATCGGTCTATATGGCAGCTATATCGAAATCTGAACCGATCTGAGCCATATTATTGGAGGATGTCAAAGGGCCTTAGATAACGCACTGTCCCAAATTTCAGTAAAATCGGATAATAAATGTAGCTTTTATGGACCTATGACCCTAAATCGATCGGTCTATTTGGCAGCTATATCCAAATCTGTGGCTTTTATTGGCCTAAGACCCTAAATCGGCGGATCGGTCTATATGGGGTCTATATCAATATATAGTCCGATTTAACCCATCTTCGAACTTAACCTGGTCATGGACAAAAAAAGAGTCTGTGCAAAGTTTCAGCTCAATATCTCTATTTTTGAAGACTGTAGCGTGATTTCAACAGACAGACGGACAGACGGACGGACATGTCTAGATCGTCTTAGATTTTTACGCTGATCAAGAATATATATACTTTATAGGGTCGGAAATGGATATTTCGATGTGTTGCAAACGGAATGACAAAATGAATATACCCCCATCCGTCGGTGGTGGGTATAAAAATTTGGTCAAGTCTAGATGGCTCTTTTCCTCCTAAAAATACGTCAAATTGATTAAATGACAATATTGGATTCAAATGAAACGTTTTTGGGAGTTGAAAACGAATTTGACAACCAATTTCAGAGCCAAGTTTTTGGGGTACGCTCTAAACTGACCTTCACTTCCGATATCTATTTCCAGGACAAGGTGGCCGCCCAGACTACAAACACACCCCAAATGGTTCATATTTATCGTCCATGGCAGTATGGGGCTCAAATTAAAGGGATTTGAGAGTGGAGCACGAAGTTGATATCCATTATGAGTTGAAATGTCTCCCCTAGAACGCACTTTCCCTTTCCCTAATTTTCAAATATACCAGACCTTAGAGATTGGTAATGTGATTCGTTGGAAATTTTTTTGCACTCTCACAGAAAACCGCGGGGGCCGCCCAAAACCCCGCAAATGGACCTATAGACCAATCACGACAATACAGAGCCATGTGTTTGGGCAGCCGCCCCACCCCAAAATACCTACCTATTATATAAAAGCTATTTGGGCTGGCAATTAATTGATTTTCGGGACAAAGACCCTGGGGTCCACTCAACTTTCAAACACAACTTATTTATCGATCATGTCATTAAGGGGCTTATATGAAATGATTTTGAAAGTAGAAAATCGTATACTGACTTTATTGGTCAAGTGACCACGCCCGAAAGGACTCAAAAGAAATGCATTTGAGAGTAGAGTAAAAATTTGCCCAGGTTTCCGATTCAAGTTGAGATTATCAATTATAAGGGACCTTTTCTCTAGCCGAATCCAAACGGCGTGTCGCAGTGCGACTTTTTATACCCAGCACCGAAGGATGGGGGTATATTCATTTTGTCATTCCGTTTGCAACACATCGAAATATCCATTTCCGACCCTATAAAGTATATATATTCTTGATCAGCGTAAAAATCTAAGACGATCTAGCCATGTCCGTCCGTCTGTCTGTTGAAATCACGCTACAGTCTTTAAAAATAGAGATATTGAGCTGAACTTTTGCACTGACTCTTTTATTTGTCCATAAGCAGGTTAAGTTGGAAGATGGGCTATATCGTACTATATCTTGATATTGCCCCCATATAGACCGATCCGCCGATTTAGGGTCTTAGGCCCATAAAAGCCACATTTATTATCCGATTTTGCTGAAATTTATGACAGTCAGTTGTGTTAGGCCACTCGACATCCTTCGTCAATTTGGGTCAGATCGGTCCAGATTTGTATAAAGCTATCATATATACCGATCTCTCTATTATGGTCTTGGGCCCATAAAAGGCGCATTTCTTACCCGATTTCGCCGAAATTTGGGACAGTGAGTTGTGTTAGGCCCTTCGACATCCTTCTTCAATTTGTATCAGATCGGTTCAGATTTGGATATAGCTTCCATATAGACCGATCTCTCGATTTAAGGCCTTGGGCCCATAAAAGGCGCATTTGTTATCCGACTTCGCCGAAATTTGGGACAGTGAGTTATGTTGGGCCCTTCAACACTATTCCTTTGTTTGGCTCAGATCGGTATAGATTTGGGTATAGCTGCCATATAAACTGATCTCTTGATTTAAGGTATTGGGCTCATAAAAAGCGCATTTATTGTCCGATTTCGCCTTAGTTTGAGAAAGTGAGTTGCGTTAGGCTCTTCGACAACTTTTTTCAATTTGGCCCAGACCAGTCCAGAGTTGGATATAGCTGCCATATGGACCGATCTCTCGATTTAAAGTCTTTGCCCCATAAAAGGCACATTTAAAATCCATTTTCGCTGAAATTTTACACAGTGACTTATGTTAGGCTTTACGACATCCGTGTCGTATATGGTTCAGATCGGTCTATATTTGGATATGGCTACCAAATTGACCAATATTTTGTTCTACAAAATTTAACAATTACTTGTACTTATTAGGTCACTCAATATCAGTGTCAAATGTGGTCCAAATATTTCGATAAAGCGGCTATAGGGGCATAAATTATGCATTTTGCACCGGCTTATGACGAAAAGTGGTTTACATATATACCCGAGGCGGTGGGCATCCAAAGTTTGGCCCGGCCGAACTTAACGCCTTTTTACTTCTTAGGGAAAATTTTTTACATGAATATGCATGGCTGTTACCTCGCAAATGTCGCTAGCATTTTGTCCGATGCATTCACAAGATGTTTTCGAACTCAGGCGTTCAGCGCCATAGGCTTCAATGGCACGAATTCTATAATCACATTCAGGGCGACGTGGCCCCACCCTCGAAATATATAAGAGAGTTAAAGAAGGCGCAGCGGAGCGGGCCCGGTTCGGCTAGTATAGAAAAAACAAGTAAAAGCGTGCTAAGTTCGGCCGGGCCGAATCTTATATACCCTCCACCATGGAGCGCATTTGTCGAGTTCTATTCCCGGCATCTCTTCTTAGGTAAAAATGGATATTAGAAAAGATTTGCTCTGCTATTAGAGCTATAACAAGATATGGTCCGGTTTGGACCACAATTAAATTATATATTGGAGACCTGTAAAATGTCAGCCAATTCGAATAGGAATTGCGGCTTTTGGGGGCTCAAGAAGTAAAATAGAGAGATCGATTTATAAGGGAGCTGTATCGGGCTATAGACCGATTCAGACCATAATAAACACGTATGTTGATAGTCATGAGAGGAACCGTCGTACAAAATTTCAGGCAAATCGGATAATAATTGCGACCTCTAAAGGCTCAAGAAGTCAAGATCCCAGATCGGTTTATGTGGCAGCTATATCAGGCTATGAACCGTTTTAAACCTTATTTGACACAGTTGTTGAAAGAAAAAATAAAAAACGTCACGCAAAATTTCAGCCAAATCAGATAGGAATTTATATAACAACTATATCAGTTTATGAACCGATTGGAACTATACTTAGCACACTTGTTGGATATGAGAAAAAAACATGTCGTCCAAAATTGCATTCCAATCGGATAAGAATTGCGCACTCTAGAGGCTCAAGAAGCCAAGACCCAAGATCGGTTTATATGGCAGCTATATCAGGTTATGAACCGATTTGAACCATACTTGCCACAGTTGTTTGATATCACAACAAAACACGCCGTGCAAAATTTCATTCTAATCGGATAAGAATTGCGCACTCTAGAGGCTTAAGAAGTCAAGACCAAAAATAGGTTTATCAGGTTATGGACCGATTTGAACCATACTTGGCACAGTTGTTGGATATCATAACAAAACACGTCGTACAAAATTTCATTCTAATCGGATAAGAATTGCGCACTCTAGAGTCTCAAGAAATCAAGACCCAAGATCGGTTTATATGGCAGCTATATCAGATTATGGATCGATTTGAACCATAAGATCGGTTTATATGGCAGCTATATCAGATTATGGATCGATTTGAACCATACTTGGCACAGTTGTTGGATATCATAACAAAACACGTCGTGCAAAATTTAATTTAATTCGGATAAGAATAGCGCACTCTAGAGGCTCAAGAAGTCAAGACCCAAGATCGGTTTATATGACAGCTATATCAGATTATGGACCGTTTTGAACCATACTTGGCACAGTTGTTAGATATCATAACAAAACACGTCGTGCAAAATTTAATTGAAATCGGATAAGAATTGCGCACTCTAGAGGCTCAAGAAGTCAAGACCCAAGATCGGTTTATATGGCAGCTATATCAAAACATGGACCGATATGGCCCATTTACAATTCCAACCGACCTACACTAATGAGGAGTATTTGTGCAAAATTTCAAGCGGCTAGCTTTACTCCTTCGGAAGTTAGCGTGCTTTCGACAGACAGACTTACGGACGGACAGACGGACGGACATGGCTAGATCGACATAAAATGTTACGACGATCAAGAATATATATACTTTATGGATTCTCAGACGAATATTTCGAGTAGTTACAAACAGAATGACGAAATTAGTATACCCCCCATCCTATAGTGGAGGGTGTAAAAATAATACAAAATTTGGAAATCTAGTTTGTCAAATCTAGAATGTCAAAAAACGCATATAATTCAGAAAAGTACATAAAATCTTCATTTGTATCGATAGTACGGTCCATATAATTTAATGTTTGAAGATTATTTCATGCAAATGTTGACCATGACTGCGCCTCAAATGGTCCATCCGCTTAGTCAAATTTTGACATACTCTCTATAAAATTTCGGCAGGTATCTCACGAATAAATGCTTCAGTGTTGTCTTTCAATCCGTCAATTGAAGCGGGCTTATCTGTGTAGACATGAGTTTTAACATGGCTCCATAGTCTAAAGGCATTACATCGCACGATCTATGCGGCCAATTGTCCGGTCCTCAGAGTGAAATAAAATGTTCACAGAACTCGCCTCTTAATAAGCCCGTTACGAGTGCTGTGTGGAATGTGGCGAATAAATGATTCAATGTTGTCTTCCAATGCGTTAATTGAAGTGGGCTTGTATATATAGACATGACTTTTAATATAGACCCACAAAAAATAGTCTAAAGGCATTAAATCGCATGATCTATGCGGCCAATTGACCGGTCCCCAGAGTGAAGTAAAATGTTTACCGAACTCGCCTCTCAATAAGCCCATTGTGGCATGTGGCACCGTCTTGTTGAAACCACATGTCATGTAAGTAAAGCTCTTGCATTTTGGGCACGATTACGTTACAATTCGCATCAACTTCAAAAATGAACGGTCCAATGATGCCACCAGCCCATAAACCGCACCAAACTGTTACTTTTTATACCCTCCACCATAAGATGGGGGGTATACTAATTTCGTCATTCTGTTTGTAACTACACGAAATATTCGTCTGAGACCCCATAAAGCATATATATTCTTGATCGTCGCGACATTTTATGTCGATCTAGCCATGTCCGTCCGCCCGTCCGTCTGTCTGTCTGTCGAAAGCACGCTAACTTCCGAAGGAGTAAAGCTAGCCGCTTGAAATTTTGCACAAATACTTCTTTTTAGTGTAGGTCGGTTGGTATTGTAAATGAGCCATATCGGTCCATGTTTTGATATAGCTGCCATATAAACCGATCTTGGGTCTTGACTTCTTGAGCCTCTAGAGTGCGCAATTCTTATCCGATTGGAATGAAATTTTGCACGAAGTGTTTTGCTATGATATCCAACAACTGCGCCAAGTATGGATCAAATCGGTTCATAACCTGATATAGCTGCCATATAAACCGATCTTGGTTCTTGATTTCTTGAGCCTCTAGCGTGCGCAATTCTTATCCGATCAGAATGAAATTTTGGACGACGTGTTTTGTTATGATGTCCAACAATTGTGCCAAGTATGGTTCAAATCGGTTAATAACCTGATATAGCTGCCATATAAACCGATGTTGGGTCTTGATTTCTTGAGCCTCTAGAGTGCGCAATTCTTATCCGATTGAAATGAAATTTTGCACGACGTGTTATGTTGATAAATCCAACAACTGTGCTAAGTATGGTTGAAATCGGTGAATAACCTGATATAGCTGCCATATAAACCGATCTTGGGTCTTGACTTCTTGAGCCTCTAGAGGACGCAATTCTTATCCGATTAGAATGGAATTTCGCACGACGTGTTTTGTTATGATACCCAACAACTATGCCAAGTATGGTTTAAATCGGTCCATAACCTGATATAGCTGCCATATAAACCGATCTTGGGTCTTGACTTCTTGAGCCTCTAGAGGGCACAATTCTTATCCGATTGGAATGAATTTTTGCACGAAGTATTTCGTTATGATATCCAACAACTGTGCCAAGTATGGTTGAAATCGGTCCATAACCTGATATAGCTGTCATATAAACAGATCTGGGGATTTGACTTCTTGAGCTTCTAGAGGGCGCAATTCTTATCCGATTTGGCTGAAATATTGCATGACGTATTTCATTTTTACTTTCAACAACTATGTCAAATAAGGTTCAAATCGGTTCATAACCTGATATAGCTGCCATATAAACCGATCTGGGATCTTGACTTCTTGACCCCTAGAGGTCGCAATTATTATCCGATATGCCTGAAATTTTGTACGATGGATCCTCTCATGACCATCAACAAACGTGTTTATTATGGTCTGAATCGGTCTATAGCCCGATACAGATCCCATATAAATCGTTCTCTCTATTTTACTTCGTGAGCCCCAATGGGCTCAATTCTTATACGAATTGGCTGAAATTTAATTGTGGTCCGAACCGGACCATATCTTGATATCGTTTTAATAGCAGAGCAACTCTTTCTTATATCCTTTTTTGCCTAAGAAGAGATGCCGGAAAAAGGACTCGACAAATGCGATCCATGGTGGGGGGTATATAAGATTCGGCCCGGCCGAACTTAGCACGCTTTTACTTGTTTTAAATCAAATCAAATTGCCGTATTAAACGATTCTCAGGGGTAAATAACTAATTTGCCGGTCTTTATATTAAGTGCGGTGGCGACAGTTGTTAGCAATTAAACCAAGTAAAACTTTTGAACATGAAAGAGTTGCCCAGCAGCACGTTGTTTGGCCTTTCTAGAAAAAGAAGGCTCCATGTAGATGAGCTAAAAATGGCTACCACTTGACTTTGAGATTTGCAACTGCTCATATCACACTGAACGTCATAACTTTGGGGGTATGTCGGCGGAGTCCTGTTAGGTCATTATAATTGATCAACTGTTTTGAGGTGAGATGGTCCGCTAGATATATGAGCAGAATAAAAATATCATATTCGCAGTCCACAACCTTTTACTCTGAAATGAACCCCATATTGTCATAATTCGTGTATACAGCCGTTTAGTGGGGGGCGCTTTACTCCAATAAATTATTGGAGGTGACTTTAGGAGGTAAAGGACCACCTAGATTCTTGGACACAAAGTTTAATATCATATTCGTAATCTGCTTATAAATACCTTTTATTTGAGGCTCATCTAGCTAGGATCGAAATATATTCCCATTTGAGGGTGGGGAGATCCCAATTAGATGGAATTCATTTTTTATGTCATATTCATAGTCTAGTTCCGAATACCTTTCATTTGAGTCCCATATTGAAATTTACGTTCAATATGTTTGTTTTGGGGGAGTTTTTGGGGTTGGACGACCCCTCGCATACTTGATCCCAATTTTTAATACTATATTCGCATTCTACTCCCCTATACCTTTCATTTGATACCCATATTGTCCTTATCGGTCCACTTTTGATATTAAGTGGTGTTTTTGGTTAGCTTTCATTCGTGTCCAAAGTACGAATAGCTTTCATTCGTGTCCAATATTGTGATTATCGTCCAATAAACCTGTTCCAATCTACAAGCTTTTTTGCAGACCCTTCCCAAAATTATTAAATAAAACAAACGATTGTGGCTCTACTTCAAGTTCAATTCAAAGGCAAAATTCTTTATTCAAAAACAGCTAGGCGACGACTAAAAAAAACTAAAGGGCAGCAGAATGTCTTATGCTGCAGACAAAGTAGAACAGAAACATCATAATAGGAACGCATGAAACTGATATGCGCAAAAATACTGCATGCTGCGAGAATTGGTATGCTGCGACTATTGGTCCACCGTACAAAACCTATTTTAAGGAGTTTTGGGGTCGGGCAGCCCCCAGTTAATTGGATCCAATTTTTAATATGAAAATCGTAGTCTACTCCTGAATCCCATTTTGTCCCAATCGGTTAACTTTTATTTTGGGGTCGTACTTTTAGGGTAAGGGGAGGGTCCGCCCCATTACCGATATAAATAAATTATATAGCCTATTGCTCCTTCTGGACCACTTCCCACAATCTGTAAAAATTTGGAAGAAATAGGTTTACCCGTTTTTGAGTCTATACGGAATAAACAAATGTACAAACCCACAAACAAACAAAACAAGTAAAAGCGTGCTAAGTTCGGCCGGGCCGAATCTTATATACCCTCCACCATGGATCGCATTTGTCGAGTTCTTTTCCCGGCATCTCTTCTTAGGCAAAAACCAAGTAAAAAGGCGTTAAGTTCGGCCGGGCCGGGCAGCTATGTTCCGATTTGGACCAGATACTAATAAATAAAAGTTATTGTTCAATTGTATATAACAAAATATTGGTCTTTTTAGTAGTTATATCTAAAAATAAACCGATCTGAACTATATACCACACGGATGTCGAAAAGCATAACATAAGTCAGTGTCTCAAATTTCAGTGCAATCGGATTAAAAATGCGCCTTTTATGGGGCCAAGACTTTATATCGAGAGATGGGTTTATATGGCAGCTGTATGCAAATCTTGATCGATCTAGACCAAATTGCAGAAATATGTGGAGGGGCTTAACTTAACTCTTTGTCCCAAATTTCGGCAACATCGGACAATAAATGCGTTTTTTGTGGCCCCAAAACCTAAAACCGAGAGATCGGTCTATATGGCAGCTATATCCAAATCCTAACCGATCTGAGCCAAATTGACGGAGGATGTTGAAGGGCCTAATACAACTCACTGTCCCAAATTTTCTCAAAATCGGATAATAAATGGGCCTTTTATGGGCCTAAGACCCTAAATTGGATCTGAGCCGTATTGACGGAGGACGTCGTAGGGCCTTAGACAACTCACTGTCCCAAATTTTACAAAATCGGGTAATAAATGTAGCTTTTACGGGCCTGTGGCCCTAAATCGGAGGATCGGTCTATATGACAGCTATATCCAAATCTAAACCGATTCGGGCCAAATTGACGGAGGATGTCAAAGGCCTAACACAACTCACTGTCCCAAATTTCAGCAAAATCCGATAATAAATGTGGCTTTTATGGGTCTAAGACCCCAAATCGGAGGATCGGTCTATATGGCAGCTATATCCAAATCTGAACCGATCTGAGCCGTATTGACGGAGGATGTCAAAAGGCCTAACACAACACACTATTCCAAATTTCAGCAAAATCGGATAATAAATGTGGCTTTTATTGGCCTAAGACCCTAAATTGGAGGATCGGTCTATATGACAGCTATATCCAAATCTAGACCGATCTTGGCCAAACTAACGGAGGATGTCGAAGGGCCTAACACAACACACTATTCCAAATTTCAGCAAAATCGGATAATAAATATGGCTTTTATTGGCCTAAGACCCTAAATTGGAGGATCGGTCTATATGGCAGATATATCCAAATCTGGACCGATCTGGGCCAAATTGTCGGAGGATGTCGAAGGCCTAACACAACTCACTGTCCCAAATTTCAGCAAAATCCGATAATAAATGTGGCTTTTATGGACCTAAGACCCTAAATTGGAGGATCGGTCTATATGGCAGCTATATCCAAATCTGGACCGATCTGGGCCAAATTGTCGGAGGATTTCGAAGGCCTAACACAACTCACTGTCCCAAATTTCAGCAAAATCCGATAATAAATGTGGCTTTTATGGACCTAAGACCCTAAATTGGAGGATCGGTCTATATGGCAGCTATATCCAAATCTATACCGATCTGGGTCAAATTGTCGGAGAATGTCGAAAGGCCTAACACAACACACTATTCCAAATTTCAGCAAAATCGGGTAATAAATATGGCTTTTATTGGCCTAAGACTCTAAATTGGAGGATCGGTCTATATGGCAGCTATATCCAAATCTAGACCGATCTGGGCCAAATTGTCGGAATTTGTCGAAAGGCCTAGTACAACTCACTGTCAAAAATTTCAGCAAAATCGGATAATAAATGTGGTTTTTATTGGCCTAAGACCCTAAATCGGCGGATCGGTCTATATGGGGGCTATATCAAGATATAGTCCGATATAGCCCATCTTCAACCTTAACCTTAACTTATGGACAAAAAAAGAACCTATGCAAAATTTCAGCTCAATATCTCTATTTTTGAAGACTGTAGCGTGATTTCAACAGACAGACGGACAGACATGTCTAGATCGTCTTTGATTTTTACGCTGATTAAGAATATATATACTTTATAGGGTCGGAAATGGATATTTCGATGTGTTGCAAACGGAATGACAAAATAAATATACCCCCATCCGTCGGTGGTGGGTATAAAAAAGGATATAAGAAAAGATTTGCTCTGCGATTAGAGCGATATTAAGATATGGTCCGGTTTGGACCACAATTAAATTATATTTATGTATGTTGGAGACCTGTGTAAAATGTCAGCCAATTCGAATAAGAATTGCGCTCTTTGTGGGCTCAAGAAGTAAAATAGAGAGATCGATTTATATGGGATCTGTATCGGGCTATAGACCGATTCAGACCATAATAAACACGTTTGTTGATGGTCATGAGAGGATCCGTCGTACAAAATTTCAGGCATATCGGATAATAATTGCGACTTCTAGGGGTCAAGAAGTCAAGATCCCAGATTGGTTTATATGGCAGCTATATCAGGTTATGGACCGATTTGAACCATACTTGGCACAGTTGTTGGATATAATAGCGAAACACGTCGTGCAAAATTCCATTCCAATCGGATAAGAATTGCACACTCTAGAGGCTCAAGATGTAAAGACCCCAGATCGGTTTATATGACAGCTATATCAGGTTATGAACCGATTTGAACCATATTTGGCACAGTTTTTGGATATCATAACAAGATACCACGTGCCAAAATTCATTCAAATTGGATAAGAATTGCGCCCTCTAGAGGCTCAAGAAGTCAAGACCCAAGATCGGTTTATATGACAGCTATATAAGGTTAAGGCCGATTTGAACCATACTTGGCACAGTTGTTGAATATCATAACGGAACACGTCGTGCAAAATTTCATTCCAATCGGATAAGAATTGCGCACTCTAGAGGCTCAAGAAGTCAAGACCCCAGATCGGTTTATATGGCAGCTATATCAGGTTATGAACCGATTTGAACCATACTTGGCACAATTATTGGACATCACAACAAAACACGTCGTGCAAAATTTCATCCCAATCGGATAAGAATTGCGCACTCTAGAGGCTCAAGAAGTCAAGACCCAAGATCGGTTTATATGGCATCTATATCAAAACATGGACCGATATGGCCCATTTACAATACCAACAACCTACACTAATAAGAAGTATTTGTGCAAAATTTCAAGCGGCTAGCTTTACTCGTTCGGTAGTTAGCGTGCTTTCGACAGACAGACGGACGGACAGACGGACGGACATGGCTAGATCGACATAAAATTTCACGACAATCAAGAATATATATACTTTATGGGGTCTAAGTCGAATATTTCGAGTAGTTACAATCAGAATGACGAAATTATCATACCCCCCATCTTATGGTGGAGGGTATAAAAACAAACAAACAAAAAAACAAACAAACATATAAACATACAAACAAACAAACATAACACAAATTCATTTTTTTATAAATATAGATTTCTTTACCTAGGTAGTTTAATACACTGTAATATAACGCACCTGAAATTTAGCTTAAACATATGCCTCCTTATGTCAAGGACGAGATTTTAAAAATTAAACATACCATTTGTCAAGTCAATAAATCTTTGTGTTTGAGAGCTAATTTTAAAAACCAAGCATAAAATCGTAACATTAGGAGCATTTACTTGTCATTTGGTACAAAATCGCTTAAGTTCGACCGGGCCGAACTTTGGATACCCATCACCACGGGTATATATGTAAACCACCTTCCATCAAAATCCAGTGAAAATTGCAAACCTTATGTCCCATAGCAGCTATATCGAAATATGTTCCGATTTGGACCAAATACTAATAAGTACAAGTCATTGTTCAATTGTGTACAACAAAATATGGGTCTTTTTAGTAGCTATAACTAAAAATAAACCAATCTGAACCATATACGATACAGATGTTGAAAATCCCAACATAAGTCACAGTGTAAAATTTCAGTGAAATCGGATTATAATGCGCCTTTTATGGGGCCAAGACTTTAAATCGACATATCGGTCTACATGACAGCTATATCCAAATCTGCACCGATTTGGGTTAAGTTGCAGTTAAATGTCGAAAAGTCTAATACAACGCACTGTCGCAAATATCAGCAAAATCGGACAATAAATGCGCCTTTTATGGCCCCAAAACCTAAAACCGAGAGATCGGTCTATATAACAGCTATATCCAAATCTGGACCAATCTGTACCATATTGCAGAAGTATGTCAAGGGGCATAACTTAACTCACTGTTCCAAATTTCGGCGACATCGGGCAATAAATGCGCCCTCATAGGCCCAAAACCTTAATAGAGAGATCGGCCTATATGGCAGCTATATCCAAATCTGGATCGATCTGTACTAAATCGACGAAGAATGTCGAACGGCCTTACACAACTCACTATCCCAAATTTCAGTAAAATCGGGTAATAAATGTAGCTTTATGGGCCTAAGACCCTAAATTGGAGATTCGGTCAATATGGCAGCTATATCCAAATCTGGACCGATCTGGGCCAAATTGACGAAGAATGTCGACGGGCCTAACATAATTCACTGTCTCGAATTTCAACAAAATCGGATAATAAATATGGCTTTTGTGGGCCTAAGACCCGAAATCGGAGAATCGGTCTATATGGCAGCTATATCCAAATCTGAACCGATCTATGCAAAATTAACGAAGGAAGTCGAAAGGCCTAACACAACTCCCTGTCCCAAAATTCGGCAAAATCGGATAATATATGTGGCTTTTTTGGGCTTAAGACCCTAAATCGGAGGATCGGTCTATATGGCAGCTATATTTAAATCTGAACCGATCTAGGCCAAATTGACGAAGGATGTCGATGAGCCTAACACAACTCACTGTCCCAAATTTCAGCAAAATCGGATAATAAAAGTGGCCTTTATGGGCCTGAGACCCTAAATCGGAGGATCGGTCTAAATGGCAGTTATATCGAAATCTGGACCGATCTGAGCCAAATTGACGAAGGATTTTGAAGGGCCTTACACAATTCGCAGTCTTAAATTTCAACAAAATCGGATAATAAATGTGGCTTCTATGGGCCTACGACCCTTAATCGGCCGATCGGTCTATACGGAGGCTATATAAGCAGGTTCGAACTTAACCTGCTTATGGGCAAAAAAGAATCTGTGCAATTTTCAGCTCAATATCTCTATTTTTAAAGACAGCAGACGAACATGTCAAGATCGTCTTAGATTTTTACGCTAATCAAGAATATTTATACTTTATAGGGTCGAAAATGGATATTTCGATGTGTTGCAAACGGAATGACAAAACAAGTAAAAAGGCGTTAAGTTCGGCCGGGCCGAACTTTGTATACCCACCACCTCGGGTATATATGTAAACCGCCTTTCATCAAAATTCGGTGAAAATTTCATAACTTATGTCCCATGTCAGTTATATCAAAATATGTTCCGATTTGGACCAAATACTAATAAGTACAGTAGATATATCTAAAAATTAACCGATCTGAACCATATACGACACGGATGTCGAAAAGCCTAACATAAAACTTTGTCAAATTTCAGTGATATCGGATTATAAATGCGAATTTTATGGGGCCAAGACTTTAAATCAAGATATCGGTCTACACGGCAGCTATATCCTCATCTGGACCGATTTGGGCCAAGTTGCATAAAAATGTCGAAGAGCCTAACTTAAAGCACTGTCCCAAATCGGCGAAATCGGACAATAAATGCCTCTTTTATGGGCCCAAAGCCTCAAATCGAGAGATCGGTCTATATGGCAGCTATATTCAAATGTAGACCGATCTAGGCAAAATTGAAGAAGGACGTCGGAGAGCGTAACTAAACTCACGGTCTCAAATTTCAGCGACATCAGACAATAAATGCGTCTTTTATGGCCCCAAAACCTAAAACCTAGATATCGGTTTATATGGCAGCTATATCCAAATCTGGACCGATCTGTGCGATATTGCAAAAGTATGTCTAGGGGCTTAATTTAACTCACTGTCCCGAATTTCGGCGACATCGGACACTAAATGAGCAGTTTACGGGCCCAAAACCTTAAATCAGGAAATCGGTCTATATGGCAGCTATATCCAAATCTGAACCGATCTGAGCCAAATTGAAGACAGATATCGAAGGGCCTAAGACAACTCATTGTACCAAACTTCAGCAAAATCGGATAATAAATGTGGCTTTTATGGGCTTAAGACCCTTAATCGGAGGATCAGTCTATATGGCAGCTATATCCAAATCTGAACCGATCTGGGCCAAATTGACGAAGAATGTCGACGGGCCTAACATAATTCACTGTCTCGAATTTCAACAAAATCGGATAATAAATATGGCTTTTGTGGGCCTAAGACCCGAAATCGGAGAATCGGTCTATATGGCAGCTATATCCAAATCTGAACCGATTTATGCAAAATTAACGAAGGAAGTCGAAGGGCCTAACACAACTCCCTGTCCCAAAATTCGGCAAAATCGGATAATATATGTGGCTTTTTTGGGCTTAAGACCCTAAATCGGAGGATCGGTCTATATGGCAGCTATATTTAAATCTGAACCGATCTGGGCCAAATTGACGAAGGATGTCGATGAGCCTAACACAACTCACTATCCCAAATTTCAGCAAAATTGGGTAATAAATGTGGCTTTTATTGGCCTAAGACCCCAAATCGGCGGATCGGTCTATATGGGGGCTATATCAAGATATAGGCCGATATAGCCCATCTTCGAACTTAACCTGCTTATGGACAAAAAAAGACTCTGTGCAAAATTTCAGCTCAATATCTCTATTTTTAAAGACTGTAGCGTGATTTCAACAGACAGACGGACAGACGGACGGACATGTCTAGATCGTCTTAGATTTTTACGCTGATCAAGAATTTATTCACTTTATAGGGTCGGAAATGGATATTTCGATGTGTTGCAAACGGAATGACAAAATGAATATACCCCCATCCTTCGGTGGTGGGTATAATGAATATACCCCCATCCTTAGGTGGTGGGTATAAAAATATCTTTTATATTAGCAGAATTTTTTTTCAGTGCATGACTCAAATCCGTTTATAACTTGATATAGCTCCCATATAAACTGATCTCCCAATTTGTCTTTTTGAGCCTCTCAAGGGCTCTATTATGCACGATGACTTTTAGAAACATTTCCAACATTCGTGACAATTATGGTCAAAATCAGTCTATAAGCTGATAATATCCCACTCAAACAGGCCCCCGTAATTACTCTTTCTAACGTGCCATGGGGTATTTTATTTTTGTTCTGCATAAAGTGGTAAACATGTTTCATAGAAAAAATTTCGCAAAAGGCGACGTGTGGTAAATTTTACACCAGCACATGAATTACTCGGCACATGTTGTTACAGCTAACGAAACTCATCATTCTAACCAAGACATTAAAATGAGAAGAATCATAGAGAACTAGATCGCACAATTGGGAAAGATGGGAGTTCTTAAATAAAAATGTTGAGGGTGAAAAATTCACCACCACATTGCCAGTTACCTAATGTCTCCGGATATTGCGACCACTGCTGTGAAACCAAGGGAGCTTTCTCTTTGGTAATGAGATGACTACAGACACTGTATGAAGATAGGTTAGGTTTAAGTGGCAGTCTGCCATCAGACTCACTTAGACGTTTACGTCCATTGTGATACCACAGGAACAGAAGAAGGAAGATGCCTTCTAGTTCCTACCGTTACCATCCAGATCGCTCTAAAAGTCCCAATAACTTGCAAATGTTCAAGACAAGTTTTCAAGAAATGAGAACCTAAAGTGGAACTTCTTCTGACTTCTAGTGCGGGACAATCACACAGAAGGTGTTCTAAAGTCTCTTCTTCTTCGATGTCCTCACAGCTTCTGCAACCTTCAGTCTGTCAGCATGTTTTTCGATAAGACAGTGACCTGTCATGACGGACACAGTGACTGAGACATCTTTTCTAGCCAATGACAGCAAAGCAGTAGACCTCTTCTAGTCTAGATTAAGCAACATAGTTTTGAAATGCTCACAGCCCCCTCTTTGTGACCATCTATCATTCGTTGTCCTTCGTGCCTGGTCCTAAAAACTTAGCTTACACGAAAACTTAGCTTACATGAAAACTTAGCTTATATACCTGGAATGTGTAGGATAGTTCCTAGTCTCGCAAGCTCGGCCGCTTCCCTTAAAAAGCCCAATAACTTGTGAATGTTCACATCCGCTAAATCAGACAGGTTCTCAAAAAAATTACAACCTTCTGACTGCTAGTGCGGGACACACACACAGAAGGTGTTCTATAGTTTCTTCTTCTTTGACGTCCTCACAGCTTCTGCAAAAGTCGTTGCTGGCAACCTTCAGTCTGTCAGCATGTTTTCCGATTAGACAGTGACCTGTCATGACGGTCACAATGACTGAGACGTCTGTTCTAGCCAATGACAGCAAAGTAGTAGACCTCTTCAAGTCTATATTAGGCCACATAGTTTTGGAAATCTCACAGCCCCCTCTTTGTGATCATCTATTATTCGTTGTCCTTCAGGCCTACCCACAGATTCCAGTATCCCTGGAATGTGTAGCGTAGTTCCTAGTCTCGCAAGCTCATCCGCTTTACAATTCCTTGGGATATCTCTAGCCCGGCACCCAGAACAGGTGAATTTTGAACTGTTTATCCATCTCGTTGAGAGATCTGCGACAGTCGAGGACGGCTTTTGTTTTCAGAAACACGTTCTCCAGGGATTTAATGGTTGCATGGCTGTCTGAGAAGATATTTATGCCAATTGTCGTAATGACATTATATCATACCCATTCCTCCACTTCCTTCATTGCAAGGATCTCCGCTTGATACACACTGCAGTGGTCGGGTAACCTTTTCGATATCACCAGTTCTAGATCTTTAAAGTACACCCCAAAGCGACTAAACGACCAGGTCGTATAGTTTGGAACCATCCGCATAGAAATCTATGTAACTTCTGTTACCAGGGATAACGTAGTTCCAATCGGTTCTATCAGGAAGATGTAGCATTAAATTCAGTGCATCAGATGGTGTCGTTCTATGTACGGCTCAGATGCACAAAGAAGCCATCCTTTGGATCCGGTTAAGTATTTGGCAGTAGGTGGACTTTTGAAGCACCGTCCACCAGACCACAACACCATATGGCATTATAGGTCTGACAACTGCAGTATATACCCAATGCATGACATGCGCGTATGCAACTTTTGCCAATGACGACTTTTATCTCCTGCTGAAAATAACTATTTCTGTCTTGCTCGGATTTATACCTAAACCAATTTCCGTAGCTCATTTTGCTGTTGCACGCAATAGCCACGTCATTAGCATACGCAACTTTTTCATCTACGCACTTTTACACCTTTTTCTTCAAGAGACAATAATATGTTGTTAATGGCCAAAGTAGAGGATACAGTACACCTTCTAGAGGTGTTCCTCTGCTGCCCCTTCTTTATAGATCCACAGATCCAAAGCCTGCCGTAATGCATCTTTTTTAGTTATTAATAAACTTCCTTATGCTAGAGATGATGCCTAGAAACTCCAACTCTTTCAAGATGCTACCATAGTATATTCCTTGAGAGCGAGATAACTTTCTATGTAGCCGACAAGGTCGTGAAGGGCTGTTTCAGTGGATTTGTCTTTACTATATGCATGCTGCTGCGGTGACAGGCGATCTCCAGGGATCCTTGCCCTTAAGATATGTTTCTATCAACCTCTCAAGGGTTTTCAGCAAAAATGATGACAGAATAATGGGACGAAAATCTTTCGTCTTCGTGTGGTAGGGTTTTCCTGCTTTCGGAATGAAATGACCTTCGTGTCCCTCCATTCCACAGGTATGTATGACATTCTGATACAAGCAGAGTATATCTCCCTAGGCCAGGGAACCAGTCTATCAGAAACAGCTTGTAATTTAACCGGTGATACATCATCAGGGCCTGGCGACTTAAAGGAGTCGAAACTTCTTATCGTCCAAAGGATTTTCGGCTCAGACATAAGGATTTATGCCGAAATTTATCCCAATCCACTTGTTTTCTGTTTAGCCGAGGGACCACTTATGCAGAATTTTCTCCAAGGCTGAAACTTATATTATGATGATCAGAGAAGCTGTGGTCATCCAACACTACCCAGTCACAAATTTTTTCACTTACACTTCCGATACAAT
Organism: Stomoxys calcitrans; assembly: GCF_963082655.1. Classification (NCBI taxonomy): domain Eukaryota; kingdom Metazoa; phylum Arthropoda; class Insecta; order Diptera; family Muscidae; genus Stomoxys; species Stomoxys calcitrans. The sequence continues at coordinate 87,347,658 of NC_081552.1, read as the reverse complement.
GTAATATTTAGTACTTTCTGCCTGTTCCTGGAAATAAAGGTGGGCTTATCCCCTTTATTTCAAATCGCCAGATTGCAGCTTAAAATATATTCAATACGCAGCTCATCCCTTTCGTTGACATCCGAACTTCCCCATATCTGGTGAGGTGCATTAGCATCACTTCCTACAATGAGGCTCTTCTTCCCTACAGAAGCGGCTTCAACTAGCGACTTAAGGTTTGAAGGCGGCATTTCTGAATCGTGTGCCTTATATAGGGAAGCTAGCCAGTAATGAGACTTATTTCAAGGCTGGCTACTACTAAGTCTTCAGTGCTTAGCGACGGAATAAGAAAAACATTTAGACTACTCTTTGTAAGAATACAGGCTCTGTGTCTCCCGTTCCCGGTAGCATAGAGAAGTTTAAATCCCGAAATTCTTAGTGCACAACCCATTCCTCTACACACCCATGGTCCCTGGATAAGAACCACGTCAAATCCCCCTGCCATCGGAAGGACCTTTAGCGCCGTCGAAGCGGCCTTACAATTGTGGAGATTTATCTGTAGAAACCGGACCATAGTCAGGATTCAGACCTTCCATCACTGTTATGTTACCTTCGTCCTCCGATTCCACCAGGAATTTATCCTCACAAGATGGAAGCGTTTCAAGTCTTGAAACGTTGATTATCGGCCGATATCAATCTTATGCTATCTTCACCAAGAGTCCCTATTGTCAAAAAGACAGTCCGGCTTTCGTTCTGATCATAGTTGCATTACTGCATTGGTTGAAGTGGATGAATCGATCAGAAATGACATTGATGAGAACAAAATTGGCTTTCTGGTTCTTTTGGATCACTCCAAAGCTTTCGACACGGTTGATCACCTGAACTTGTGCATGAAACTACGGAATTTCTTTAACTCCAAATCAACGGCAACGAGTCTGATTATGTTGTATCTGAGCGATAGACGGCAGTCTGTATGCGCAGGGAATATATTATCTAATCCCTTGTTCGTATGTAAGGGGGTTTCCCAAGGCTCGATTTTAGGTCCACTTCTTTTTTCATTATATGCGAACGACTTGCCTCGTCAACTAGCACACGGTCAGATTATGATGTATGCTGATGACGTGCAGATTTTTCAAAGCGGCTTTGTGGACAATGTAGACTACTGCATAAGTAAACTTAACGCGGACCTACATTGAGTTTATAACTGGGCGACTGCAAATGGTTTGTTAAATCCTAGTAAGTCTAAATGTTTGGTTGTTCACAATAACAAGAATTTCAACATGCGACAATCGGATATTTACGTTAATGGCCAGAGGATTGATATTGTATCTAGCGCGAAGAATTTAGGCGTGGTTTTTAACAGTTCTTTAAGCTGGTTCGATCATGCTAATATTGCAGCCGGGCAGACTTATGCAAAGCTTCATGCTCTATGGATCACACACTCTTTTACACCCATAACAAGTAAAAAAGCGTTAAGTTCGGCCGGGCCGAACTTTGGATACCCACCACTTTGGGTATATATGTAAACCACCTTTCATAAAAATTCGGTGAAAATTTCGCCTTTCGCGCCTTTTATGGGCCCAAGACTTTAAATCGAGATATCGGTCTACATGTCAGCTATATCCAAATCTGGACCGATTTGGGCCAAGTTGCATAAACATGTCGAAGAGTCTAACACAAAGCACTGTCCCAAATTTCGCCGAAATCGGACAATAAATGCCTCTTTTATGGGCCCAAAACCTTAAATCGAGAGATCGGTCTATATGGCAGCTATATTCAAATCTTGACCGATCTGGGCAAAATTGAAGAAGGACGTCGAAGAGCCTAACCAAACTCACTGTCTCAAATTTCAGCGACATCGGACAATAAATGCGTCTTTTATGGCCCCAAAACCTAAAACCTAGATATCGGTCTATATGGCAGCTATATCCAAATCTGAACCGATCTGTGCGATATTGCAGAAGTATGTCAAGGGGCTTTACTTAACTCACTGTCCCAAATTTCGGCGACATCGGACAATAAATGAGCATTTTATGGGCCTAAAACCATAAATCATGAAATCGGTCTATATGGCAGCTATATCCAAATCTGAACCGATCTGGACCGAATTGCAGAAGTATGTCGAAGGGCCTAACACAACTCACTGTCCCAAATATCAGCAAAATCGGACAATAAATGTGGTTTTTATGGGCCTAAGACCATTAATCGGGGGATCGGTCTATATGGCAGCTATATCTAAATCTGGGCCGATCTGAGCCAAATTAACGAAGGATATCGAAGGGCCTTACACAATTCATTATGCCGAATTTCATCAAAATCGGATAATAAATGTGGCTTTTGTGGGCCTAAGACCCTAAATCGGAGGATCGGTCTATATGACAGCTATATCCAAATTTGGACCGATCTGAGCCAAATTGACGGTCGAGGGGCTTAGCACAACTCACTTCCCCGAATTTCAGCAAAATCGGATAATAAATGTGGCTTTTATGGGCCTAAGACCTTAAATCGGCGGATCGGTCTATATGGGGGCTATATCAAGATATAGTCCGATATAGTCCATCTTCGAACTTAACCTGCTTATGGACAAAAAAAGAATCTGTGCAAAATCTCAGCTTAATATCTCTATTTTTAAAGACTGTAGCGTGATTTCAACAGACAGACGGACAGACGGACGGACATGTCTAGATCGTCTTAGATTTTTACGCTGATCAAGAATATATATACTTTATAGGGTCGGAAATGGATATTTCGATGTGTTGCAAACGGAATGACAAAATGAATATACCCCCATCCTTCGATGGTGGGTATAAAAATCCGAATTCTTCTGGCGAAAACATTCCTAGTTCCAGGTTTGATATATGGTTGTGAACTTTTTTCGAAATGTGATTCTTCGAGCTTCCGAAAATTTAATGTAGCTTTTAACAGTATAGTCCGTTATGTGTATTGTTAAAAAAAGGAAAAACAAGTAAAAGCGTGCTAAGTTCGGCCGGGCCGAATCTTATATACCCTCCACCATGGATCGCATTTTTCGAGTTCTTTTCCCGGTATCTCTTCTTAGGCAAAAAAGGATATAAGAAAAGAGTTGCTCTGCTATTAAAACGATATCAAGATATGGTCCGTTTCGGACCACAATTAAATTATATGTTGGAGACCTGTGTAAAATTTCAGCCAATTCGTATAAGAATTGCGCCCATTGGGGCTCACGAAGTAAAATTGAGAGAACGATTTATATGGGATCTGTATCGGGCTAAAGACCGATTCAGACCATAATAAACACGTTTGTTGATGGTCATGAGAGGATCCGTCGTACAAAATTTCAGGCATATCGGATAATAATTGCTTCCTCTAGGGGTCAAGAAGTCAAGATCCCAGATCGGTTTATATGACAGCTATATCAGGTTATGAACCGATTTGAACCTTATTTGACACAGTTGTTGAAAGTAAAAATAAAATACATCATGCAAAATTTCAGCCAAATCGGATAGGAATTGCGCCCTCTAGAAGCTCAAGATGTCAAATCCCCAGATCTGTTTATATCACAGCTATATCAGGTTAAGGACCGATTTCAACCATACTTGGCACAGTTGTTGGATATCATAACGAAATACTTCGTGCAAAAATTCATTCAAATCGGATAAGAATTGTGCCCTCTAGAGGCTCAAGAAGTCAAGACCCAAGATCGGTTTATATGGCAGCTATATCAGGTTATGAACCGATTTAAACCATACTTGGCATAGTTGTTGGATATCATAACAAAAGATGTCGTGCGAAATTCCATTCCATTCGGATAAGAATTGCGCCCCATTGAGGCTCAAGAAGTCAAGACCCAAGATCGGTTTATAAGGCAGCTATATCAGGTTATGGACCGATTTGAACCATACTTGGCACAGTTGTTGGATATAATAACAAAACACGTCGTGCAAAATTTCATTCCAATCGGATAAGAATTGCGCACTCTAGAGGCTCAAGAATTCAAGACCCAAGATCGGTTTATATGGCGGCTATATCAGGTTATGGACCGATTTGAACCATACTTGGCACATTTGTAGGATATCATAGCAAAACACGTCGTGCGAAATTTCATTCTGATCGGATAAGAACTGCGCACGCTAGAGGCTCAAGAAGTCAAGACCCAAGATCGGTTTATATGGCAGCTATATCAAAACATGGACCGATATGGCCCATTTACAATACCAACCGACCTACACTAATAAGAAGTATTTGTGCAAAATTTCAAGCGGCTAGCTTTACTCCTTCGGAAGTTAGCGTGCTTTCGACAGACAGACGGACGGACGGACGGACGGACGGACAGACGGACGGACATGGCTAGATCGACATAAAATGTCACGACGATCAAGAATATATATACTTTATGGGGTCTCAGACGAATATTTCGAGTAGTTACAAACAGAATGACGAAATTAGTTTACCCCCCATCTTATGGTGTCTGAGACCCCATAAAGTATATATATTCTTGATCGTCGTGACATTTTATGTCGATCTAGCCATGTCCGTCCGTCCGTCCGTCCGTCCGTCCGTCTGTCTGTCGAAAGCACACTAACTTCCGAAGGAGTAAAGCTATCCGCTTGAAATTTTGCACAAATACTTCTTATTAGTGTAGGCCAACCACCCCCTTACCCTTATTTTCAGAAACGCCAGATCTCGGAGATCTGGTGGTGCGATTTAAGTGAAATTTTTTGTGTGCTCTCATATAGTACCCTAAAAATAAAAATTTGGTGTCCAAATTTCGGATGGGGTATCTAGGGGGGCTGCCCCACCTTTAAACCTACCAAACATATATTTAGACCAATCACGGCAATATGGGACTCAAATGAAAGGTATTTAGAATAAGAAAATGTATCTGATATCCAATTGTCGGACCAAGTGCTGGGGGGACCTCCCCAAGCCCCAAAACACCCCTAAATCGGACATATTTACCGACCATGGCGATATGAGACTCAAAACAAAGGTATTTACGAGTAGAATACGAGTCTGACATTTAAATGTGGGACCACGTTTCTGGGGGTCCACCCCTTCCCCAAAACACCCCCCAAACAGGACTTATTTACTGACCATGGTAATATAGGGATTAAATAAAAGGTATTTGAGTGTAGAATTCGAATCTGATATCCAAATATGGGACCAAGTGTTTGGGGGGCCGCCTCTCCCCAAAAACATCCCCCAACGGGCACAAAATTACGACCATAGCAATATGGGGCTCAAATGAAAGTTTTTTGGGAGTAAAGAACGAATCTTATATCAATATTCGGGAAAAGTGTTTATGGGGCCACGCCACCCCCACAATACCACCCAAATAGTAAGTATTTGCTGACTATTGCAATATGAGGCTAAAATAAGAGGGTTTTTAGAGTAGAACACGAATCCTATATATATTTTCAAGACCACCTCACAGAGTGGCCGCCCATTCCCCAAAACACCCCCCAAGCCGGTCATGTTTGCCGACTATGGAAATATGGGGCTCAAATTATATGAGATTAGGAAACGAATTTGATATCCAATTTTGAGGCAATGGCAATATGGGGTTCAAATAAATGATATATAGATAAATGAGAATAGAGCACGTTGTTGATATATTTTCAGGGCTTAGAATCTGGGGGACCACCCCACTCCCCAAAACAGACCCTTAATCGGGCTTAATGAAAGGTATTGGGGGTAGAGCAACAATTGATACCCACTTTCGGGACCAATTTTCTGGTGATCTACCCCTTTCCCAAAATACCCCACAAACAGCAATAGTTTACTGACCATAGCAATTTGGGGCTCAAATAAAGGTATTTGGAAGTAGAATACGAATTTGATATCCAAATGTAGGACCATGTATTTAGGGCATCGCCCCTTCCCCAACGGGTTAAAAATTTTCGACCATTCCAATATGTGGCTCAAATGAAAGGTATTTGAGATTAGAAAACGAATTTGATAACCTATTTTGGGGCCATGTGATTGGGGGACGCCTCATCCTGTAAACTCCTCTTAAGCCAATGGCAATAAGGGGTTTTAATAAATGGTATTTGAGAGAAAAGCACGATGCTGATATTTTTTCAGGGACAAGTACTGGGGGACCACCTCTCCCCCGAAAACACCACTTAATCAGACATCATTAGGATATTGGGCTGAAATGAAGTATTTTTGGAATGGAGTACACCTTACATCCAAACTTAAACACGTAGACCAATAAAGATCATATGGGATTCAGATAAAGGCACTTTTATTGTTAAACTGTTAGTCAAGTTAGCATGGTATTTCACTAAAAGATCTTTAATTGTCGAAATTAAATATTCCAAGGGAACTTTTGTTCCATATAGAGTAAAAGAAGGCGAAGCGGAGCGGGCCCGGGTCAGCTAGTAAAATATATATATTCTTGATCAGCGTGAAAATCTAAGACGATCTAGACATGTCCGTTTGTCTGTTGAAATCACGCTACAGTCTTTAAAATTAGAGATATTAAGCTGAAACTTTGCACTGATTCTTTTTTTGTCCATAAGCAGGTTATTTTCGAAGATAGGCTAAATCGGACTATATTTTGATATAGCCCCCATATAGACTGATCCGCCGATTTAGGGTCTTAGGCCCATAAAAGCCACATTTATTATCCGATTTTGCTGAAATTTGGGACAGTGAGTTGCGTTAAGCCCCACGACATTCTTCGTCAATTTTGAACAGATTGGTCCAGATTTGGATATAGCTGTCATATAGACCGATCCTCCGATTTAGGGTCTTAGGCCCATAAAAGCCACATTTATTATCCGATTTTGCTGAAATTTGGGACAGTGAGTTGTCTTAGGCCCTTCAATACCTTACTTTAATTTGGCCCTGAACGGTTCAGATTTGGATTTAGCTGCCATATAGACCGATCTCTCGATTTAAAGATTTGGACCCATAAAATTTGCATTTATTATCCTATTTCGCCGAAATTTGAGACAGTGAGTTGTGTAAGGCTCTTCGAAATTTTTTTAACAACTTGGACCAAATCGGTCCAGATTTGGATATAGCTGCGATGTAGACCGATATCTCGATTTAAAGTCTTGGGAAAAAAAATTTTTAGGCTTTTCGACAGCCGTGTCGTATATGGTTCAGATCGGTTTATTTTTAGACAAAGCTACTAAAAAGAGCAATATTTTGCTAAACACAATTGAACAATGACTTGTTTTTTTTAGAATTTCGTCCAAATCGGAACATATTTCGATATAACTGCTATGGGACGTAAGGTATGCAATTTTCACCGGATTTTGATGAAAGGTGGTTAACATATATACCCGAGGTGGTGGGTATCCAAAGTTCGGCCCGGCCGAACTTACGCATTTTTACTTGTTTTTACATAAGATTATTGTGGAAAAGTAACCCAGATATTTTTTTGAGAGACTGACGTTTGCCCAATCTTATAGAGGAAGAAATTCAATACCTTTTAGAAGACGGAGTCTTATTTCTGAACGACAATTTTATATTAGCAATATACGTCTTTGGAATAATATACCACACGATATTCAATGCATCAGCAACAATTAAATGTTTCTCATAGTTAAATGATATTTAATGCCTTTAAATTTAGCTTTGAAATTTTTTTAAAATTATTTTATTTGTGTAATTGTTTTTTATTTGTGCTTTTTGTTAAATTCCCAATTACATACGGTTGTTTTTTTACACTTTTTATTTGTAAACACTGTTTTGTTCCACTTTTTATTTATTGTAACCTAGTTTATTTATTAAGAAACTACTTTAGTCGGATGTATTATATAATAAACTAGTTGACCCGGGCCCGCTCCGCTGCGCCTTCTTTTACTTTATATGGAACAAAACTTTCCCCAGAATATTTATTTTCGACAATTAAAGAGCTTTTAGTGAAATACCATGCTACGAATATAGTATATCGCTTGACTTAACATAAGTGGTTTTGTCCGATTTCCATATGATCTTTATTAGTATACGAATTTTAGTTTGGATGTAAGGTGTACTCCATTCTTAAAATACTTTATTTCAGCCCGCTATTCTCATGATACCAGACACTTGGCCCTGAAAAAATATCACCATCATGCTCTTCTTTCAAAAACCATTTATTTAAACCCCATATTGCCATTGGTTTAGGCGGGTTTACACGATGAGGCCCAAAATAGGTTATTAAATTCGTTTTCTAATCTAAAATACCACATATTGGCATGGTCGAAAAATTTTTACGCTTTGCGGGTTGTTTTGGGGTAGAAGTGATGCCCTAAATATATGGTCTTAAATTTGGATATCAAATTCGTATTCTACTCCCAAATACCTTAATTTGAGCCCCATTTTGGGACGGTCACTAAAAAATTGCTGCTTTTGGGGTATTTTGGGAAAGAGGTTGACCCCCAGAAAATTGGTCCCGAAAGTGGGTATCAATTCTTGCTCTACCCCCCAATACCTTTCATTAAATCTCCACATTGACATGGTCGATAAATATGGCCGATTTAGGGGTGTTTTGGGGATTGGGGTGGTCCCCAAACACTAAACCCGGAAAATATATCAGCAACGTGATCTATTCTCATTTATCTATATATCATTTATTTGAACACCATATTTTGGGACAGGGGTTGACCCCCAGAAAATTGGTCCCGAAAGTGGGTATCAATTCTTGCTCTACCCCCAAAAACCTTTCATTTAAGCTCCACATTGACATGGTCGGTAAATATGGCCGATTTAGGGGTGTTTTGGGTATTGGGGTGGTCGCCCAACAACTAAGCCCGGAAAATATATCTAAAAATTATCAACTGGCCCCGTAGACACTTTTTCCAAATATTGATATCAGATTCGTTCTTTACTCCCAATGACCTTTCATTTAAACCCCATATGGCTATGGTCGTAAATTTGTCCCCTTTGGGGGATGTTTTTGGGGAGTGGCGGTCCCCCAAACACTTGGTCCCATGTTTGGATATTAGATTCTAATTCTACACACAATTTCCTTTTATTTAAGCCCCATATTCCCATGGTCAGTAAATAAGGCTTGTTTGGGGGGTGTTTTAGGGAAGGGGTAGACCCCCAGAAACGTGGTCCCACATTTGGATATCAGATTCGTATTCTACTTGCAAATATCTTTCATTTGAGTCCCATATTGCCATGATCGGTAAATATGTCCGATCTAGGGGTGTTTTGGGGGTTGGGGTGGCCCCATAGACACTTTTCCCGAATATTGATATCAGATTTGTGCTTTACTCAAAAAGACCTTTCATTTTAGCCCCATGTGGCTATGGTCGTAAATGTGTCCCCTTTGGGGGAGTTTTTTGGGGAGAGGCGGCCCCAATACACTTGGTCTCATATTTGGATATCATATTCGAATTCTACACTCAAATACTATTTATTTAAGCACAATATTCGCATGGTCAGTAAATAAGTCCTGTTTGGGAGGTGTTTTGGGGAAGGGGTGGACCCCCAGAAACATGGTCCCACATGTGGATAACAGATTCGTTTTCTACTCGCAAATACCTTTCATTTGACTCCCATTTTGCCATGGTCGTAAAATATGTCCGATTTAGACGTGTTTTGGAGGTTGGGGTGGTCCCCCTAGCACTTGGTTCGACAAATGGATATCAGATACGTTTTCTTATCCTAAATACCTTTCATTTGAGTCCCATATTGTCGTGATTGGTCTAAATATATGTTTGGTAGATTTAAGGGTGGGGCGGTCCCCCTAGGTACCCCATCCATCAGAGCACACAAAATTTCGCTTATATCGCACCACCCATCACCGAGATCAGGCGTTTCTGAAAATTAAGGTAAGGGGGAGGGTCCGCCCCCCCCATCAGATATCAAATAATGTAGTATTTTCACCACGGGATCATTATGCGCCATCTGTGAAAATTTCAAGAAAAAATTTCAATTTCAAGCCGTTTCTGAGTCTATAAGAAACACACAAACATACAAACAAACCAACAAACCTACAAACAAACAGAAATTGATTTTTATATATAAGATAAATCTACACTCTAATTATAAGATTATTATCTTGTTGTGTAGACAATAAATCCATAAATAAATAAAAAAAAAACAAGTAAAAGCGTGCTAAGTTCGGCCGGGCCGAATCTTATATACCCTCCACCATGGATCGCATATATCGAGTTCTTTTCCCGGCATCTCTTCTTAGGCAAAAAAAGGATATAAGAAAAGATTTGCTCTGCTATTAGAGCGATATCAAGATATGGTCCGGTTTGGACCACAATTAAATTATATGTTGGAGACCTGTGTAAAATGTCAGCCAATTCGAATAAGAATTGCGCCCTTTGTGGGATCAAGAAGTTAAATAGAGAGATCGATTTATATGGGAGCTATATCAGGCTATAAACCGATTCAGACCATAATAAACACGTATGTTAAAGGTCATGAGAGAATCCGTCGTACAAAATTTCAGGCAAATCGGATAATAATTGCGACCTCTAGAGGCTCAAGAAGTCAAGATCCCAGATCGGTTTATATGGCAGCTATATCAGGTTATGAACCGATTTGAACCATACTTGGCACAGTTGTTGGATATCATAACAAAATACTACGTGCCAAAATTCTTTCAAATTGGATAAGAATTGCGCCCTCTAGAGGCTCAAGAAGTCAAGACCCAAGATCGGTTTATATGACAGCTATATCAGGTTATGGACCGATTTGAACCATACTTAGCACAGTTGTTGGATGTCATAACAAAACACGTCGTGCAAAATTTCATCCCAATCGGATAAGAATTACGCACTCTAGAGGCTCAGGAAGTCAAGACCCAAGATCGGTTTATATGGCAGCTATATCAGGTTATGGACCGATTTGAACCATACTTGGCACAGTTGTTGGATATCGTAACAAAACACGTCGTGCAAAATTTCATCCCAATCGAATAAGAATTGCGCACTCTAGAGGCTCACGAAGTCAAGACCCAAGATCGGTTTATATGGCAGCTGTATCAGGTTATAGACCGATTTGAACCATACTTGGCACAGTTGTTGGATGTCATAACAAAACACGTCGTGCAAAATTTCGTGCCAATCGGATAAGAATTGCGCACTCTAGAGGCTCAAGAAGTCAAGACCCAAGATCGGTTTATATGGCAGCTATATCAGGTTATGGACCGATTTGAACCATACTTAGCATAGTTGTTGGACGTCATAACAAAACACGTCATGCAAAATTTCATCCCAATCGGATAAGAATTGCGCACTCTAGAGGCTCAAGAAGTCAAGACCCAAGATCGGTTTATATGGCAGCTATATCAAAACATGGACCGATATGGCCCATTTACAATACCAACCGACCTACACTAATAAGAAGTATTTGTGCAAAATTTCAAGCGCCTAGCTTTACTCCTTCGGAAGTTAGCGTGCTTTCGACAGACAGACGGACGGACGGACGGACGGACGGACGGACGGACGGACGGACGGACGGACAGACGGACGGACATGGCTAGATCGACATAAAATTTCACGACGATGAAGAATATATATACTTTATGGGGTCTCAGACGAATATTTCGAGTAGTTACAAACAGAATGACGAAATTAGTATACCCCCCATCTTATGGTGGAGGGTATAAAAATCGTTAGAACTTGCCATGATGAGGTTCCGTACGGATCCAGGGACAGGTGAGAAAGCTGTGGAACCACTCTTCCTCAGGACACTGGACACTTGCGGTGTTTGTGATTTCTCCTTAGATGCTTCACTAACTGCTGCTATCGAAGTACTGTTTGAGTTCCGTGCTTCACCGCTGGCGCACACCTTGAGCTTAGTCCAACTTTGTGAACCACCCATACATGTGGGTGGGCCTTACAATCTGAAATTTTGGTCCGATTTGGCTGAAATTAGGCATGTGATGTTCTGTGAAGTCTTCCTACAACTGTGCCAAGTACGGTCCGAATCGGTCTATAACCTGATATAGCTCCCATATAAACCGATCTACCAATTTAACTGCTACGCCCCAACAAGCCGCAATTTGTGTCCGCTTTGGCTGAAATTTTGTATGTGGTGTTATGATATGACTTCCAGCAACTGTTCCAAGAACGGCCAAAATCTGTCCATAACCTGATTTAGCTTCCATGTAAACCGGTATATCGATCATCATTGTTCGGTTCCTAGAAGAATCTTATATATAACAAGTAAAAGCGTGCTAAGTTCGGCCGGGCCGAATCTTATATACCCTCCACGATTGATCGCATTTGTCGAGTTCTTTTCCCGTCATCTCTTCTTAAGCAAAACAAGTAAAAAGACGTTAAGTTCGGCCGGGCCGAACTTTGGATACCCACCACTTCGGATATATATGTGAACCACCTTTCCTCAATGATGGTGCATGATGACCCCGTGGTGAAAATAGGGTACTTCATTTTTTTATATCTGAAGGGGGGCGAACTCTCCCCTTTACCCTAATCAGAAACGCCAGATCTCAGAGATGGGTGGTGTGATTTAAGCGAAATTATGTGTGCTTTCATATAGTACCCTTAAAGTAAAAATTTGGTATCCAAAACCAACCAAACATTTAGACCAATCACGACAATATGGGACTCAAATGAAAGGTATTTAGGATGAGAAAACGTATCTGATATCCAATTGTCGGACCAAGTGCTAGGGGGACCACCCTAACCCCCAAAACACCCCTAAATCGGACATATTTACCGACCATGGCAATATGGGACTCAAATGAAAGGTTTTTGCGAGTAGAATATGAATCTGATTCCAAATGTGGGACCACGTTTCTGGGGGTCCACCCCTTCCCCAAAACACCCCAAAAACTGGACTTATTTACTGACCATGGGAATATGGGGCTTCAATTAAAGGTATTTGAATGTAATATACGAACCTGATATCCAAATATGGGACCAAGTGTTTGGAGGGCCGCCTCTCACCAAAAACATCCCCCAAAGGGAAAATTTACGACCATAGCAATATGGGCCTCAATTGAAAGGTATTTGAAATTAGAAAACGAATTTGATGACCTATATTGGGGCAATGTGTTTGGGGGACGCTTCATCCTGTAAACTCCTCTTAAGCCAATGGCAATATGGGGTTTAAATAAATGGTATTTGAGGGAAGACCACAATGCTGATATTTCTTCAGGGCCAAGTATCTGGGGGACCATCTCTTCCCCGAAAACACCACTAAATCAGACATCATTAGAATATCGGGCTGAAATGAAGTATTTTAAGAATGGAGTACACCTTACATCCAAACTTAAATTCGTAGGCCCATGAAGATCATATGGGATTCAGATAAAGGCACTTATATTGTTAAACTGTTAGTCAAGTTAGCATGGTATTTCACTTAATGATCTTAAATTGTCGAAAATAAATATTCAAAGGAAACTTTTGTTCCATATAAAGTTAAAGAAGGCGCAGCGGAGCGGGCCCGGGCCAGCTAGTATTATGATAAAGAACCCATATACCGATCTCTCGATTATACTTCTTGAGCCTCTTTCAGTCGGATAAGAATTGCGCCCTATTCTTATCGGACTTTGCTGGAAGTTTGTTTAACTGCTTCTTCCACGAGGGTTGCCTTTTTTATTTCGGGATTAGAAACAAAAACAATATTAATAATCGAAAAACGTTTCATATTTTTTCAAAATATTCTCCATTAAGATCTATACATTTTTCCATGCGTTTGAACCAATTGTCGAGACATTTTTGCCACTCTGATTATGGTATTCCCAAAGCATGCATTCTGAACGCATCAACCGCTCTTTCAGGTGTCGAAAATCGTTGACCTCTCATTTTATTATTTACAAACGGGAATAAAAAGAAGTCATCCGGTGCCAAGTCAGGACTATATGGCGGAGGACTCATCAAAGCAGATGTGTGAGAGCTCGTGGTGAAGTGTGATCCGTCGTTGGCGTTAGGTTTTCCTGATTTCTTGGAAGACAACTGGTTCTGCGTAGTTCTAGTGGTATGATTGCGACATGTCCAGTTTTTCCAAAAAAACAAGCGATCATTTACATGAAAGTGCTTCGTGCGTTAGCAACTTTTGTTGGATTTGGGTCATCTTGAAACACCCATACAGTTGACTGCTGCTTACTTTCGGGCTCAAACACGTAAATCCACGATTCATCACCTCACGAGGTCATAGACGTGAGACGAAGCACCGCGATTACACTTTTGGAGCCTTTCTTTCGACCAGTCGACACGAGAATGTTTTTGTGCGAATGACAAATTGTGCGGGATCCAACGCGAACAAATTTTGTATACCCATTACCATAGGATGGCGGTATACTAATCTAGTCATTCCGTTTGTAACACCTCGAAATATTCGTCCAAGACACCATAAAGTATATATATTCTTGGTCGTCTCGACATTCTGAATCGATCTAGCCATGTCTGTCTAGCGATATCACGATAGCGGTCGAATGAGTAAAGCTAGCCGCTTCAAATTTTTGTCCAATTTGGCTAAAATTTTGAATGCGATGTTCTGTTACGAATTCCAACAACTTTGCTAAATACGGTCCAAATCAGTCTATAACCTGATATAGCTCCCATGTAAACCGGTCTCTCGACCATCCTTATTCGGCTCCTATAAGCTTTAATTTTTACTTGTTTGACAGAAGTTTGGTATTTAGAATAAATTATGCCCTTCGACTTATAATTTATTTTTCTGTACTTTCAAACCTCTTTTTCGCCGACCTTCGTCAAAGCTTCTGTCATTCGAGACTTTAATTGAAATATCATTGTTATTTTATTATATTGAAATCGAAAGCAGTCAGTTTAAAAATTATATACCAAATGCAAAACAACACCAAATATGAATTGTTTGCATTCTAAAGGGTGATTTTTTTGAGGTTAGGATTTTCATGCATTAGTATTTGACAGATCACGTGGGATTTCAGACATGGTGTCAAAGACAAAGATGCTCAGTATGCTTTGACATTTCATCATGAATAGACTTACTAACGAGCAACGCTTGCAAATCATTGAATTTTATTACCAAAATCAGTGTTCGGTTCGAAATGTGTTCATTCACCGTAACGTTGCGTCCAACAGCATCTTTGAAAAAATACGGTCCAATGATTCCACCAGCGTACAAACCACACCAAACAGTGCATTTTTCGGGATGCATGGGCAGTTCTTGAACGGCTTCTGGTTGCTCTTCACTCCAAATGCGGCAATTTTGCTTATTTACGTAGCCATTCAACCAGAAATGAGCCTCATCGCTGAACAAAATTTGTCAAAATTTGAACACATTTCGAACCGAACACTGATTTTGGTAATAAAATTCAATGATTTGCAAGCGTTGCTCGTTAGTAAGTCTATTCATGATGAAATGTCAAAGCATACTGAGCATCTTTCTCTTTGACACCATGTCTGAAATCCCACGTGATCTGTCAAATACTAATGC
Source organism: Stomoxys calcitrans (assembly GCF_963082655.1). Lineage (NCBI taxonomy): Eukaryota > Metazoa > Arthropoda > Insecta > Diptera > Muscidae > Stomoxys > Stomoxys calcitrans. The sequence goes on along the minus strand of NC_081552.1, from coordinate 87,332,352 downwards.
ATGAAAATCCTAACCTCAAAAAAATCACCCTTTATTTCCATATCCGTTATTGATTACCATCAATTGTTAATGTTGTTAGGGCGTTTTACATTTATAACCTCATAAATTTCAAAAGCAGAAAAAGCTAAAAAACACAATAAAGTAAAACCAACATTTATTTAATGGGTATTATTTTCATTTCTGCTTTAATTTTTTTGCAGCACATTTAACATGCATATAGACATGGATGTTTCAGCAAGTAAAGACAACAGCTCTCTGCCAGATATTGACGATGAATCGGACTGGTTGAGAGACAGGTGGTAAAATAACATTGTATGTCATATGACACCAATAAATCGCTTCGTTTGCTCTGCGATCCACAAACGAAAGTAAATGGGGCGACACACAATAACAGAAACTGACGAAATTTCCATTGCTGTAAAACATCAGAAGGCGCACAGTAATTCGTAAGTCTTAGGAAAGAAAGAAAGAGCAGTTGTTATTTATTTCCAAAAAAAATTTGTTTATATATTTTACCCACAATCATACGATGGTTTGTACTACCTCGAAATATCGATTTGTAACCCCATAACCATGTCCGTTTGTGGAATCATGATAGCGGTCAACCATTTAAGATAACCGCTTGAAATGTTGTACTGGTACTTCTTATGTAGGTCTTTGGTTAACCGATTTGGCTGAAATTTTGAATCGAGTTTGTCACAACAACCGTGCAAAGTACGGTCCAAATCTCTCCTATCAATGCTACCCGAATGATAAGGAGATTCCTTTTTGTTGTCTAATCGAACGGTGTGCCGCAGGGCAATATCACTGATTGAATACCTCACAACTGTCACCAGTATTCATCAGGTGAAATTTTTGTCCTGTTCATGAAAATACAAATTTTGATTCAAACGTATCCCCACGTATTCGATTCAAACGTATCCAATTCCGCTTTCTCTCTCACAATACCGTTGTTCTTAAAACTTCACAACTTGATTGTCTATCTCCCTGTCTCTATCTTTAGTCTTTACCGACAAAAAAAAAGGTAAAACCAGTGCATAAAATAAACACGTTAAAATAGAATAAAGAAAAAGACAAACATGTTGTTGTGGGACGTTTGCAGCAAATGAGTTGCTTGGCCAGTGCAATCAGATATTAAGCGCAGAGTACATCAATTTACCTGCGTGCATGTGTATGTACTTATCTCACTGAACCGGAAATAATGTTTATGTGTGTACTTCGACTGCTGCACTCTATCCATACCCTTGCATTAGACGAACCTCACTAGAGCGGGTTGGATTGCACACCACCACTGGACAAACGCATGCCAAGTGTTGTCTGTCTGTCTCTATGTTTCTATGTCCTCCATCCTTCCTTGTGTCTCTGGCGGCCCATAGCTGGCCATTAAGTCATGTTAGTAAATGTCTGCTCTAAACTAATGTACTTAACATTACTAACTAACTAGGTTCGTTGCAGGTGGTGATTAATTTAGGTTATTTTACCTTTAATTAAGTCCGTAATGAGTTAAAACAACAACTACAAAGCAGAGGAAATACGGACAGTGCCCCCGTACTAAAACCACTGAAAATGAAAGCACAAACCGATGAATGGTGAATGCATGGCCATTGGTCTGGGTTAGTTATATTTGATCGTTGGTCAGTTTGCTGGTCATCGAAGTGGATTTCAGGAGGACAAAAACCAATTTAAAGTTGTTCAGCTTTATTTACAACAAATAAACAAATTGGAAAGTCATTAATGAAACGTTATTTAAATTGTCAATATTCATTTCACTTGCACTTGGAAAGGCAATGGCTTCTATTTCAAGCCAATGTTAAGTGGGGTCATTCTAAGTACACGGTGGTTGCCAACAACAAGGATAAGGCCTAAAAATGCAAATAACCATGGGTTGTTATGGTTATTGTGTTATTGGTATAACTCTTTACCATTAAAAATAGTAGCACTGAGTTTTAAATTAAGAAAACAATATAAGTTCCTTTGTAACAGATGGTAAGGTAGTACGTTAACATTTTCTTTAAAAAAGCAAAAATAGAAAGAACAACTTTTTTTTAAGCAATATTGCTTTGAAACATTTTGCCCCTTTTCGCGTGTTAATTATTATTTTCATATTTTGAAGTCCACATTGTACTGCCAACGTGATTTGAACTCAGGTCCCTTTAAATGCAAAGCGCATACTCTACCAAGTCAACCACCACACAATTAATGTAATGAACAGCAAAAGGTTTACTTTATCTTTACAACAAAATTTTAGCAAACAACACACCCTTTCATGCATGCAATACGGCAAGGGTAAAAATGCTCATGTACCATCCGACTCCATTTCTACCGCAAACCCAGGTTCGATTCTTTCGAGTGGTTTCTACACTTTTTTATACCCTCCACCATAAGATGGGGGGTATACTAATTTCGTCATTCTGTTTGTAACTACTCGAAATATTCGTCTGAGACCCCATAAAGTATATATATTCTTGATCGTCGTGACATTTTATGTCGATCTAGACATGTCCGTCCGTCTGTCCGTCCGTCCGTCTGTCTGTCGAAAGCACGCTCCGAAGGTGTAAAGCTAGACGCTTGAAATTTTGCACAAATACTTCTTATTAGTGTTTCGTTATGATATCCAACAACTGTGCCAAGTATGGTTCAAATCGGTTCATAACCTGATATAGCTACCATATAAACCGATCTTGGGTCTTGACTTCTTGAGCCTCTAGAGGTCGCAATTATTATCTGATTTGCCTGAAATTGTGTACAACAGATCCTCTGATGACCATCAACATACGTGTTTATTATTGTCTGAATCGGTCTTTAGCCCGATACAGCTCCCATATAAATTAATCTCTCTATTTTATTTTTGAGCCCCAAAAGGGCGCAATTTTTATTCAAATTGGCTGACATTTTACACAGGTCTCCAACATATAATTTAATTGTGTTCCAAACCGGACCATATCTTGATATCGCTCTAGTAGCAGAGCAAATCTTTTTTTATATCCTTTTTTTGCCTAAGAAGAGATGCCGTTAAAAGAACTCGACAAATGCGATCTATGGTGGAGGGTATATAAGATTCGGCCCGGCCGAACTTAGCACGCTTTTACTTGTTTTTTTATACCCACCACCGACGGATGGGGGTATATTCATTTTGTCATTCCGTTTGTAACACATCGAAATATCCATTTCCGACCCTATAAAGTATATATATTCTTGATCAGCGTAAAAATCTAAGACGATCTAGATATGTCCGTCCGTCTGTCCGTCTGTCTGTTGAAATCACGCTACAGTCTTCAAAAATAGAGATATTGAGCTGAAGCTTTGCACAGACTCTTTTTTTGTCCATAAGCAGGTTAAGTTCGAAGATGGGCTAAATCGGACTATATCTCGATATAGCCCCCATATAGACCGATCCGCCGATTTAGGGTCTTAGGCCAATAAAAGCCACATTTATTATCCGATTTTGCTGAAATTCGGGACAGTGAGTTGTGTAATGTCCTTCGATATCCTCCGTCAATTTCCCAGATCGGTCCAGATTTGGATATAGCTGCCTTATAGACCGATCCGCCGATTTAGGGTCATAGGTCCATAAAAGCTACATTTATTATCCCATTTTACTGAAATTTCGGACGGTGCGTTATCTCAGGACCTACGACATCCTCCGTTAATATGGCTCAGATCGGTTCAGATTTGGATATAGCTGCCATATAGACCGATCCTCCAATTTAGGGTCTTAGGCCCATAAAAGCCACATTTATTATCTGATTTTGCTGAAATTTGGGACAGTGAGTTGCGGTCAGCCCTTCAACGCCCTTCGTCAATTTGGCCCAGATCGGTTCAGATTTGGATACAGCTGCCATATAGACCGATCCTCCGATTTAGGGTCATACGCCCATAAAAGCTACATTTATTATCCGATTTTGCGAAAATTTGGTACAGTGAGTTGTATTAGGCCCATCAACATCCTCCGTCAATTTGGCTCAGATCGGTCCAGATTTGGATATAGCTGCTATATAGACCGATCTCTCAGTTTTAGGTTTTGGGGCCATAAAAAGTGCATTTATTGTACGATGTTTCCGAAATTTGGGACAAAGAGTTAAGTTAAGCTCCTCCACATATATCTGCAATTTGGTCTAGATCGATCAAGATTTGCATATAGCTGCCATATAAACCGATCTCTCGATTTAAATTCTTGGCGCCACAAAAGGCGCATTTTTAATCCGATTGTACTGAAATTTGACACACTGACTTATGTTATGCTTTTCGACATCCGTGTCGTATATAGTTAAGATCGGTTTATTTTTAGATATAACTACAAAAAAGACAAATATTTTGTTATATACAATTGAACAATAACTTTTACTTATTAGTATCTGGTCCAAATCGGAACATATATTGATATAGCTGCTATGGGGCATAAGGTATGAATTTTGCACCGGTTTTTGAGGAAAGGTGGTTCACATATATATCCGAGGTGGTGGTATCTAAAGTTCGGCCCGGCCGAACTTAACGCCTTTTTACTTGTTTTGCTATATCATTGTCAAAATATATAAAAGAGTAGCGTGACTGGTAGACTGATCGTCGTACAACCCAAACGGCTAAAAGTAGAATCATGAAAATTTGCACAAATTTTTGTATTTGGTCGTAGGCATGGATAAGTTGGGATTTGGAGATATTCATACGTTTAGGTACTAAAAATAACCAAATAGTACGAAATTGTATGTTTTTACACAGCGCGAACGGATAGGTCTAGAATTATGATTTAGGGCTCAAATTAAAGAACGTCTCGAAAAAATAAAATTTTATGTCCAACATTTTCCAAAATAGTACCGGAAGTGGGAGAAATAGTACTATTAGTGCCGCAATGAGTATTATTTGGTGCTTTCTTTGTTAATTGAGCTAGAGCTCTGAATTTTGGAACTTAGGTACGCTATAGGAACATTTATTGGGTGACCAGAAGAGTTTGGGAAATTTGTAAATTTAGGTTCTAAGAAACGTACCAAAAATGTGCGAAATGGGTGAATACTGTTCAGGGCGGACGGATAGAGCTTAAATATAGAAATTTGTCTTAAAAGACGACTGCTGATAAGGAAAAAAGTACTGGTAATGGGAGAACACGTACGCTTAGTACCGCAATTGGTACCATTTGGTACATTCTTTACAGATGGGGCTAGAGGTCTGAAATTTTGCATGTCGTACAGTGGGATGGGAAAAAATAAGTGGAAATAAGTCTGCCATTTTGGAATGGATAAGAAAGATCTTCATGAAATTTTACATGGTTATAGCTGAGGTGTTAACCAGTTTGTATGAAGATTTTTTCAAAATCGTACATTTAGGTACTAAAAAACACAAAATGCTACTATATTTAACAATTGGACTAAAGCGCTCAAAATTAAGTTTAATTTATACCTTGACAATATACATTGGGTGGCTTAATGATAATGGATCGTGGTGGATCACTTATGTAAAGTCGGTGCGGCAAGTGATAGCATGAGTAGGGCATGTGGGGAAGATTATGAGACGTTGGAGCATTTCCTATGTCATTGCTCGGCTTTCGCTTTTAAAGACACCGGCACTTGGGTGAGGACACAATACCAGACATAAATCAATTAAGGGGCGTGGTGTGGAAAAAAATTAGAGATTTTGTTAGAAGCAAGGAATTTCTGACTTAAATTTTCTTTTTCGCGGTTACGTTTTAGTATTTAGAACGTATAACAAGCCAATAACTGGCTTAGGTATATGTCCATAGTAGTAATGGCCGGATACCTTCATGCAAAATTTCCGACCTGTAACTCTATCTTTAACGAAAATACAAAATTGTACCAATTTTGGTACCAAAATACACGAATTTTAATGATATCATATAGACATCTAACATATTTTGTCTACTTGTACCTACATGCCAAATATCAGACCTGTAGCTCCATCTGCAAAGAAAGTACCAAATGGTACCAATTTTGGTACAAAAATGTTCGAGTTGTGAATAGATCATTTAGTCACCTACCCTATATTTCCTTTTTGCTAAATTGAAGACCTCTAACTCAATCTGTAAAGAAAGTACCAAATGGTACTAATTGCGGTACTAAATGTTACGTTTTCATTGTACTATTTTCCCACAGTTTTTTTTCATCGTCTAAATTCATAAATGTTTGGTACTTTTTTTAATACCCAAATTTAAAAACTTCAAGAAACCCTTCTAATCATCCAAATAGGATTGCCATGGTGTTCCTTACTTTCAAATTCAGAGATCTAGCTCAATTTACAAAGAAAGTACCAAGCAGTACCAATTGCAGCACTAAAGTACTATTTCTCCCACTTCCGGTACTATTTTGGATAATTTTTCACCAAATCTTATTTTTTCAAAACGGCTTTTATTTTGAGCCCATAATTATTCTCCCAGCACTTTCCTTTCACCCTGCACAAACATGCATCATTTCGTTCTATATTAGTAACTTAACGATCAAATATCGTCAAAACCTTTATTTAGCGTCTACGACCAAAGCCCAACTTTCTTGCCGTTTAGGCTGGGCATTGATCAGTCAGGCAGTAAACCACGCTGTGCTTTTATATAGAGAGAAGAGATAAAAGTCGAAAGTACGTGTTATAGCATGCATATTTTGAAAAGTTGTGACGGATGTTGAATTAACTCCTTAAAGAGGTATATATTTATACGCTTGCATGTTGGGAGCGGTATGTGATTCCGCCACTGGATAGTTCCTAACAACGTGCGTATAACACTGTATGCATTATATTGTTATACTTTTTGTACATTTTGCCTTTATTCATTAACCCTCGAGTGCCGTGAGGACTGAATAACGACCTGGAAAAAATACGTATATTATTAAGTGTGTTCGTGTACTCAAAAATTTGTCAAAATTTGCACAAATGGTAACTGGAAATAGTAACTGGTTGTTCGGGTAAATTATTTGTCAGCAGAAGAGAGCTGGAGAGTCTGTGAGCCCATCTCTTTATCTCTTATAGTTCCATAATTCCTTTTTATTGCATGTCCATTTTTCATTTACTCATTTTTGTTAAATTGTAGTTCAGCTGATTGAGGTGCCATATTTTTCAGCTTCATACAACAACAATAAAAGCGTCTCATTTTTCAATAGGCAACTGTGTACGTTGTGATTTAGGTGAATGAAAAATAAATTATCTGCGGCAACCACATTAAATAAATGTGGTGGCACATATAAATAAACGTGGTGGCATCCACATATTAAATTTTTTATTGTCAACAAATCTAAATTGGTGCACTGTTTTTAAAGACTGTAGCGTGTTTTCAACAGACAGACGCACAGACGGACGGACATGTCTAGATCGTCTTAGATTTTTACGCTGATCAAGAAAATATATACTTTATAGGGTCGGAAATAGATATTTCGATGTGTTGCAATCGGAATGACAAAATGAATATAACCCCATCCATCGGTGCTGGGTATACAAATTATGCCCTTCAACTAAATTTGGGTTCCCAAGATTCGACCCGGCCGAACTTAGAACGCTTTCAATTGTTATTACTACTATTATTTCGCGCTACTCGTAATATGCAATTAGTTTGTTTGGAATCGTGCACCCAACATTCGGTCATATATGATATATTTTGAAATTATATTACGTGTATTATTATTGTTAATAAATTTAACATTTTTATACCCACCACCGAAGGATGGAGGTATATTCATTCTGTCTGTTAAAATCACGCTACAGTCTTTAAGAATAGAGATATTGAGCTGAAATTTTTGAATTTCGAAGATGCGCTATATCGGACTATATCTTCATATAGCCTCCATATAGACCGATCGGCCGATTAAGGGTCTTAGGCCAATAAAAATTTATTATCCGATTATGCTGAAATTTATGACAGTGAGTTGTGTTCGGCCACTCGACATCCTTCTTCAATTTAGGTCAGATCACTCCAGCTTTGTATAAAGCTGCCATATAGACCGATCTCTCGATTTAAGGTCTTGGGCCTATAAAAGGCCCATTTATTACCCGATTTCGCCGAAATTTGCGACAGAGTTGTGTTAGGCCCTTCGACATCGTCCTTCAGATTTGGATTTAGCTGCCATATAGACCGATCCGCCGATTTAGGGTCCTAGCCCAATAAAAATTTATTATCCGATTATGCTGAAATTTATAACAGTGAGTTCTGATAGGCCACTCGACATCCTTCTTCAATTTAGGTCAGATCGGTTCAGATTTGGATATAGCTGCCATAAAGACCGATCTCTCGATTTAAGTCCTTGGGCCCATAAAAGGCGCATTTATTGCCCGATTTTTCCGAAATTTGGGACAGTGAGTTGTGTTGGGCCCTTCAACATTCTTCTTTAACTTGGCTCAGATCGGTCCAGATTTGTATATAGCTGCCATATTGACTGATCTCTGGATTTAAGGTATTGGGCCCATAAAAAGCGCATTTATTGTCCGATTTCGCCTTAGTTTGAGAAAGTGATTTGCGTTAGGCTTTTCGACAACTTTTTTCAATTTGGCCCACATCGGTCCACATTTGGATATAGCTGCCACATAGATCGATCTCTCGATTTAAAGTCTTTACCCCATAAAAGGCACATTTATTATCCCTTTTCGCTGGAATTTGACACAGTGACTTATATTAGGCTTTTCGACATCCGTGTCTTATATGGTTCAGATCGGTCTATATTTGGATATGGCTACTAAAAAGACCAATATTTTGTTCTACAAAATTGAACAATTACTTGTACTTATTAGGCCACTCAATATCCGTGTCAAATGTGGTCCAAATATTTCGATAAAGCGGCTATAGGGGCATAAATTATGCATTTTTCACCGGCTTATGATGAAAGGTGGTTTCCATATATACCCGAGGTGGTGGATATCCAAACTTCGGCCGACCGAACTTAACGCCTATTTACTTGTTGTTATAGGAATTGTTCTTGGGTTCATTCTCGTCCGCTTGGTACGTGTGCATTTAACAAACCGTACACCCTACACTCTGTCAGGTGAACTATTACGATCTTTTGTTGAATATTAAGATTTTTGGCATAGTTTTTGGTTGTTTTCTCTAAAGACACATAATTTGAGTACATTTAGCAATAGGCTTGCGGATTTCGTGTACACTGGAAGAAATTGAGGACAACATTTAATAAATTTTGCAAGAATTTGTGAATGTCATACAATGAGGAAAATTATCAACGCCTTTCGAGCATTTTACTATACGCAGTGAGAAAGATTTTGGATTTGCGATAAACTATGAGAAATTAGTTGGTTGTTCTACGTTACACTAGGAAATATATTTGTTTGTGTTTGGTGACGTATTTAATCAATTCTACTAGTTGGTCCGGTTGTTGCTACACTTAGAAAAATATTTTTAAAATATTGATTAACACTCTGCGGAAAATTAGTATTTATGATACACCGTGGAAAATATTTGTGCCATTGGTACGCAGACAGAAATTATCGGTATGTTTGTATACAATGGAAGAAAATGTTTGTGAAATTTTTGGGAATAGGTATTGGTTCTGATTGATTGGTACGTTTTATTCGCTATTTCATGCGATTTGTTATTTTTTTACCTTTGTGCATTTACGTGCTATTGTTTTCATATCTTCTATAGATTTTAATATATTTATGTATCATAATGCCGCATACACCCTAGACTTTTTCATCCAAGCAACTGACGCTTTGGTTAAATTCGATGCGAATTTCAGTTCAATGAGGTTTGCCTTAATTATTTGCAGACGAAGGAGAATGCAAGTAGAGAGGATATCGACTCTGCTGACGGCAAGTACGACGTGGCATATCTTTCTTCTATGCATAGGAAGTTAGATGAACCTAAGGGTAATCCAAAAACATTAATACCCAGTTCCATGGTGATTAATACCCATTAATACCCAGTTCGACATACCCATGATAGACATTCCGTATCTAGAGCTTCGTATAAGTCTAATTTGGATTATTCTTTGAATTCGGATCGAGGTCATGCCGCGAATCATCAGATTGTATTGCCTCCTTGTGATATAGATGTTTTCAATGGCGACTTTCAGTGGTGGCCGATATGGGATCTGTTCACGGCGATTTATATTAGGAATTCCCGTTTGAGCAATATTGAGCGTTAGTGCCACCTGAATAGGAAGACAAGCGTTGACTCACGCGAAATTGTGTTAAAGTTTCCTCTTACGGATCGAAATTTCGAACTCGCTTTGAAAGCCTTGAGGAATACATGCGACAATTCTCGTATTCTGGTTACCAACAAACTCAAGCAACTTTTCAATCTTCCGCCACATGTCACCATGGACATACACCTTAGCCAGTAATCGGCGTGCCGTGCGCTCTAAAAACTATAAAGTAACCTCTAAAAAAAAATTTTTAAGTTAGGAATTCCGTGCTACTTATAAAACAAGTAAAAAGGCGTTAAGTACGGCCGGGCCGAACTTTGGATACCCACCACCTCGGGTATATATGTGAACAACCTTTCGTCAAAATTCAGTGAAAAATGCATACCTTATGCCCCATAGCAGCTATATAGACATATCTACATACGATTTAGACCAAATGCTTATAAGTACAAGTCATTGTTCAACCGAGAGATCGGTCTATATGGCAGCTATATCCAAATCTGGTTCGATCTGAGCCAAATTGAAGACCAACATCGAAGAGCCCAACACATCTCACTGTCCCAAATTTCGGCGACATCGGACAATAAATGCGCCTTTTATGGGCCCAAAACCTTAATTCGAAAGATGGGTCTATACGGCAGCTATATACAAATCTGAACCGTTCAGTGCCAAAATGAAGAAAGATATCGAAGGGCCTAAGGCAACTCACTGACCCAAATTTCAGCAAAATCGGATAATAAATGCGGCTTTAATGGGCCTAAGACCCTAAATCTGAGGATCGGTCTATATGGCAGCTATATCCAAATCTGGACCGATCTGGGCCAAAATGACGAAAAATGTCGATGGGCTCAACACAACCCATTGTCCCAAATTTCAGCAAAATCGGATAATAAATATGGCTTTTATGGGCCTAAGACCCTAAATCGGAGGATCGGTCTATATGGCAGCTATATCCAAATTTGGACCGATCTGGGGCAAATAGACGAAAGATATCGAAGGGCCTGACGCAACTCACTGTCCCAAATTTCAGCAAAATCGGGTAATAAATGAGGCTATTACGGGCCTAAGACCCTAAATCGGCGGATCGGTCTATATGGGGGCTATATCAAGATATAGTCGGATATAGCCCATCTTCGAGCTTAACCTGCTTATGGACAAAAAAAGAGTTTGTGCAAAATTTCAGCTCAATATCTCTATTTTTAAAGACTGTAGCGTGATTTCAACAGACAGACGCACAGACGGACGGACATGTCAAGATCGTCTTAGATTTTTACGCTGATCAAGAATATATATACTTTATAGGGTCGGAAATGGATATTTCGATGTGTTGCAAACGGAATGACAAAATGAATATACCCCCATCCTTCGGTGGTGGGAATAATAATTGTTTTCAATACCACTCCCCTTAGTTGGTTCAAGTCTGGTACTGTGTTTTCACCTAAGTGCCGGTATCTGTTAAACAAGAAAGCCGGGCAATGACAAAGGAAATGCTCCAACAACTCATCATTTTCCCCACATGTCCTAAACATGCTATCACTTGCCGCACTGATTTTATATAAGTGAGCTCGTAGTCCTATGTGTCCCATTATGATACCAATAGCTATACTGACCTCCATCTTACTTCCTTTCAGTACTGGCCTCGTCTTCTCACGATCTGGATCCCCCCATAGGATTTTCGCCGTCTTACCGACCGTTTCGCTGTCAAAACAAACAAGTAAAAGCGTGCTAAGTTCGGCCGGGCCGAATCTTATATACCCTCCACCATGGATCGCATTTGTCGAGTTCTTTTCCCGGCATCTCTTCTTAGGCAAAAAAGGATGTAAGAAAAGAGTTGCTCTGCTATTAAAACGATATCAAGATATGTTACGGTTCGGACCACAATTAAATTATATGTTGGAGACCTGTGTAAAATTTCAGCCAACTCGTGTAAGAAAATAGAGAGAACGATTTATATGGGATCTGTATCGGGCTATAGACCGATTCAGACCATAATAAACACGTTTGTTGATGGCCATGAGAGGATCCATCGTATAAAATTTCAGGCATATCGGAATCAAGAAGTCAAGATCCCAGATCGGTTTATATGGCAGCTATATCAGGTTATGAACCGATTTGAACCTTATTTGACACAGTTGTTGAAAGTAAAAATAAAATACGTCATGCAAAATTTCAGCCAAATCGGAAAAGAATTGCGCCCTCTAGAAGCTCAAGAAGTCAAATCCCCAGATATGTTTATATGACAGCTATATCAGGTTATGGACCAATTTCAACCATACTTGGCACAGTTGTTGGATATCATAACGAAATACTTCATGCAAAAAATTATTCAAATCGGATAAGAATTGTGCCCTCTAGAGGCTCAAGAAGTCAAGACCCAAGATCGGTTTATATGGCAGCTATATCAGGTTATGGACCGATTTAAACCATACTTGGCACAGTTGTTGGGTATCATAACAAAACACGTCGTGCGAAATTCCATTCTAATCGGATAAGAATTGCGCCCTCTAGAGGCTTAAGAAATAAAGACCCAAGATCGGTTTATATGGCAGCTATATCAAAACACAGATCGATATGGCCCATTTACAATACCAACCGACCTACACTAATAAGAAGTATTTGTGCAAAATTTCAAGCGGCTAGCTTTACTCCTTCGGAAGTTAGCGTGCTTTCGACAGACAGACGGACGGCGGACAGACGGACATGGCTAGATCGACATAAAATGTCACGACGATCAAGAATATATATACTTTATGGGGTCTCAGACGAATATTTCGAGTAGCTACAAACAGAATGACGAAATTAGTATACCGCCCATCTTATGGTGGAAGGTATAACAAGTAAAAGCGTGCTAAGTTCGGCCGGGCCGAATCTTATATACCCTCCACCATGGAGCGCATTTGTCAGTTCTTTTCCCGGCGTCTCTTCTTAGGCAAAAAACAAGATATGGTCCGGTTCGGACCACAATTAAATTATATGTTGGAGACCTGTATAAAATTTCAGCCAATTCGTATTAGAATTGCGCCCATTGGGGCTCACGAAGTAAAATAGAGAGAAAGATTTATATGGGATCTGTATCGGGCTATAGACCGATTCAGATCATAATAAACACGTTTGTTGATGGTCATGAGAGGATCCGTCGTACAAAATTTCAGGCATATCGGATAATAATTGCGACCTCTAGGGGTCAAGAAGTCAAGATCCCAGATCGGTTTATATGGCAGCTATATCAGGTTATGAACCGATTTGAGCCTTATTTGACACAGTTGTTGAAAGTAAAAATAAAATACGTCATGCAAAATTTCAGCCAAATCGGATAGGAATTGCGCCCTCTAAAAGCTCAAGAAGTCAAATCCCCAGATCTGTTTATATGACAGCTATATCAGGTTATGGACCGATTTCAACCATACTTGGCACAGTTGTTGGATATCATAACAAAACGCGTCGTGCAAAATTTCATTCTGATCGGATAAGAATTGCGCACGCTAGAGGCTCAAGAAGTCAAGACCCAAGATCGGTTTATATGGCAGCTATATCAGGTTATGGACCGATTTGAACTATACTTGGCGCAGTTGTTGGATATCATAACAAAACACGTCTTGCAAAATTTCATTCCAATCGGATAAGAATTGCGCACTCTAGAGGCTCAAGAAGTCAAGACCCAAGATCGGTTTATATGGCAGCTATATCAGGTTATGGACCGATTTGAACCATACTTGGCACAATTGGTGGATATCATAACAAAATACGTCGTGCAAAATTTCATTTCAATCGGATAAGAATTGCGCACTCTAGAGGCTCAAGAAGTCAAGACCCAAGATCGGTTTATATGGCAACTATATCAGGTTATGGACCGATTTCAACCATACTTGGCACAGTTGTTGGATATCATAACAAAACACGTCATGCAAAATTTCATACTGATCGGATAGGAATTGCGCACGCTAGAGGCTCAAGAAGTCAAGACCCAAGATCGGTTTATATGGCAGCTATATCAGGTTATGAACCGATTTGAACCATACTTAACACAGTTGTTGGATATCATAACAAAACACGTCGTGCAAAATTTCATCCCAATCGGATAAGAATTACGCACTCTAGAGGCTCAAGAAGTCAAGACCCAAGATCGGTTTATATGGCAGCTATATCAAAACATGGACCGATATGGCCCATTTACAATACCAACCGACCTACACTAATAAGAAGTATTTGTGCAAAATTTCAAGCGGCTAGCTTTACTCCTTCGGAAGTTAGCGTGCTTTCGACAGACAGACGGACGGACGGACGGACGGACGGACGGACGGACGGACGGACGGACGGACGGACAGACGGACGGACATGGCTAGATCGACATAAAATGTCACGACGATCAAGAATATATATACTTTATGGGGTCTCAGACGAATATTTCGAGTAGTTACAAACAGAATGACGAAATTAGTATACCCCCCATCTTATGGTGGAGGGTATAATGATATAAGAAAAGATTTGCTCTGCTATTAGAGTGATATCAAGATATGATCCGGTTTAGAACACAATTAAATTATATGTTGGGGCCTCAAAAAGTAAAATTTATGGGAGCTGTATCGGGCTAAAGACCGATTCTGACCCTAATAAACACGTATGTTGATGGTCATAAGAGGATCCGTCGTACAAAATTTCAGGCAAATCGGATAAGAATTGCGCTCTCTAGAGGCCCATGACCGGTTTTTATGGCAGCTACATCAGGTTATGGACCGATGTGAACCATACTTGGCACAGTTATTGGATATCATAGCAAAACACGTCGTGCAAAATTTCATCCCAATCGGATAAGAATTGCGCACTCTAGAGGCTCAAGAAGTCAAGACCCAAGATCGGTTTATATGGCAGCTATATCAGGTTATAGACCGATGTGAACCATACTTGGCACAGTTATTGGTTAAAATTTCATTCCAATCGGATAAAAATTGCGCACTCTAGAGGCTCAAGAAGTCAAGACTCAAGATCGGTTTATATGGCAGCTATATCAGGTTATGAACCGATATGAACCATACTTATCACAGTTGTTGGTAGTGATATTAAAACACTATGTGCAAAATTTCAGTAAAATCGCATAAGAATAGCGCACGCTAGAGGCTCAAGAAGTCAAGACCCACGATCGGTTTATATGGCAGCTATATCAGGTTATGGACCGATGTGAACCATACTTGGCACAGTTATTGGATATCATAGCAAAACACGTCGTGCAAAATTTCATCCCAATCGGATAAGAATTGCACACTCTAAAGGCTCAAGAAGTCAAGACCCAAGATCGGTTTATATGGCAGCTATATCAGGTTATTGACCGATGTGAACCATACTTGGCACAGTTATTGGATATCATAGCAAAACACGTCGTGCAAAATTTCATCCCAATCGGATAAGAATTGCGCACTCTAGAGGCTCAAGAAGTCAAGACCCAAGATCGGTTTATATGGCAGCTATATCAAAACATGGACCAATATGGCCCATTTCCAATACCAACCGACCTACACTAATAAGAAGTATGTGTGCAAAATTTCAAGCGGCTAGATTTACTCCTTCGGAAGTTAGCGTGCTTTCGACAGACAGACAGACGGACGGACGGACATGGCTAGATCGACATAAAATGTCGCGACGATCAAGAATATATATACTTTATGGGGTATCAGACGAATATTTCGAGTAGTTACAAACAGAATGACGAAATTAGTATACCCCCATCCTATGGTGGAGGGTATAAAAAGGGTGTCGGCATTGATCACTGACTTGACCAAAGTAAAGACTACTACAGAGTCGGCTCGTCATGACATTCACTTCGAAGGCCTTCAAGCCAGCTCATGCCGTTTTAATTTTAGGGCCTGAGTTTTACTCAAAGGAAATAAAAACCCACATCTATTAGATACCTTGAATTATTTGGGAACAATTAACAATATTTGGCTTGGTCGTATCCGGCTCCTGCCAACCATAAAAACTCAAATTGAATTAAAACTGACATACTGTTAGAATTCAGACCTATAATGCTATATAATGTTGTAGTATGGCGAACGGCGATCCAAAAGATCACCTACTGTTCAATACTCGACCGGATCCAAAGGATGGCTTGTTTGTGCATCACCGCCGCACTGAGGACGACACCATCCGATGCACTGAGTTTAATGCTACACCTAATGCCTCTGAAAATTGTTGCGATACAAATTGCTGCGACCACTATTGTGAGGCTACGGGAGCTTTCTCTTCGGTCATGTGGAGGCTATACTGTGTTATCCTTGATTAAATGTCTGATCTTCAAGGCAGTGTGGATAGTATTGTACCACTATTCCTGATAGAACCTATTGGAACTACAATATCCCTGATAATAGAAGTAATACGGACTTCTACATGGATGGTTCCAAACTAAACTTTGGGGTGTACTCTAAACAACTATAGCTGGTCATATAGAGAAGGTTACCCGACCACTGCAGTGTGTATCAAGCAGAGATCCTTGTCTGCGTGCCGGGTCACAGATATATTCAGGAAATTGTAAAGCGGACGAGACTGCGAGACTAGGAACTACCTCACACATTCAAGAGGAACTGGAATCAGTGTGTATTCCTCTAGCGACATGTAAGTTAAGTTTTCATCAAGACCGAAGGTCAACGAAGCCCGAAGGGTCAATCATTGATTGACCCGAAGGTCAACGAATGATAGATGGTCGCAAAGAGGGGCTGTGAGCATTCCAAAATTAAGTTGCCTAATCTGGAATTGAAGAGGTCTACCGCCTTGTTGTTACTGGATAGAACAGCGGTCTCTGTCATTGTGTCCGTCAAGACAGGTCACTATCTGATCGGAAAACATGCTGACAGACAGACAGGTTATCACTAACGACTTTTGCCGAAGCTGTGAGGTCGTCGAGGAAGAAGAGATTGTAAAACATCTGCTATTTGTCCCGCACTGGCAGTCGGACGGAGTTCCTCTTTAGGTTCTCATTTCTTTGAGAACTTGTCTGATTTAGCGGATGTGAACACTCGCAATGTGTTGGGCTTTTTAAAGCGATTTGGATGGTTCAATGGTAAGAACTAGAAGGCATCTTCCTTCTCCTGTTCCTATGGTATCTCAATTGGCGAAAACTTCTAAGTGAGTGTAAAGGCAGACGTCCACTTTAACCTAACGTAACCTACTGTTAGAATATATTGTTACTAACTAGTTCATGCCAGGTCACTTCGCTGCCCCCGATGGTACACCCGATATAAAAGTGTAACTGCATCGCAATTTTAAGAGCTAGGATTTTGGGAGATTGGGCTAAAATTCGCAAAAAAGTAAGCTTTTGAAGGTTTTAGAGTTTAAATATACGAATTAAAAAAAAAAAAAACAAGTAAAAAGGCGTTAAGTTCGGCCGGGCCGAACTTTGGATACCCACCACCTCGGGTATATATGTAAACCACCTTTCATCAAAATTCGATGAAAATTTCATACCTTATGACCCATATCAGTTATATCAAAACATGTTCCGATTTGGACCAAATACTAAGTACAGTAGCTATATCTAAAAATTAACCGATCTGAACCATATACGACACGGATGTTGAAAAGTCTAACATAAGTTACTATGTAAAATTTCAGTGAAATCGGATTATAAATGCGCTTTTTATGGGGCAAAGACTTTAAATCGAGAGATCGGTCTACATGGCAGCTATATTCAAATCTGGATCGATCTGGGCAAAATTGAAGAAGGACGTCGAAGAGCCTAACTAAACTCACTGTCTCAAATTTCGGCGACATCGGACAATAAATGCGTCTTTATGGCCCCAAAACCTAAAACCTAGATATCGGTCTATATGGCAGCTATATCTAAATTTGAACCGATATGTGCGATATTGCAGATATATGTCAAGGGGCTTAACTTGACATACAAATTTCGGCGACATCGGACAATAAATGAGCATTTTATGGGCCCAAAACCTTAAATCAAGAAATCGGTCTATATAGCAGCTATATCCAAATCTGAACCGATCTGGGCCAAATTGAAGAAAGATGTCGAGGGGCCTAACGCAACTCACTGTCCCAAATTTCAGCAAAATCGGGTAATAAATGTGGCTTTTATGGGCCTAACACCATAAATCGGAGGATCGGTCTATATGGCAGCTATATCCAAATCTGAACCGATCTGGGCCAAATTGACAAAGGATGTCGAAGGGCCTAACACAACTCACTGTCCCGAATTTCAGTGGAATCGGATAAAAGATGTTGCTTTTATGGCCCTTAGACCCTAAATCGGAGGGTCGGTCTATATGGCAGCTATATCCAAATCTTGACCGACCTGAGCCAAATTGACGAAGGATGTCGAAGGGCCTAACAAAACTTACTTTTCCAAATTTCAGCAAAATCGGGTAATAAATGTGGCTTTTATGGGCCTAAGACCCTAAATCGGCGGATCGGTCTATATGGGGGCTATATGAAGATATAGTCCGATATAGCCCATCTTCGAACTTAACCTGCTTATGGACAAAAAAAGAATCTGTGCAAAATTTCAGCTCAATATCTCAATTGTTAAAGACTGTAGCGTGATTTCAACAGACAGACGGACAGACGGACGGACATGTCTAGATCGTCTTAGATTTTTACGCTGATCAAGAATATATATACTTTATAGGGTCGGAAATGGATATTTCGATGTGTTGCAAACGGAATGACGAAATGAATATACCCCCATCCTTCGGTGGTGGGTATAATAAGTAAAATGGTGATAAGTTCGTCCGGGCCGAACTTTGGATACCCACCACCTCGGGTATATATGTAAACCACCTCTCATCAAAATCCGGTGAAACTGCATACCTTATGTCCCACAGTAGTTATAACGAAATATGTTCCGGTTTGGACCAAATACTAATCGGTAAAAGTCATTGTTCAATTGTATATAAAACAAGTAAAAGCGCGCTAAGTTCGGCCGGGCCGAATCTTATATACCCTCCACCATGGAGCGCATTTGTCGACTTCTTTTCCCGGCATCTCTTCTTAGGCAAAAAAGGATATTAGAAAAGAGTTGCTCTGCTATTAAAACGATATCAAGATATGGTCCGGTTCGGACCACAATTAAATTATATGTTGGAGACATGTGTAAAATTTCAGCCAATTCGTATAAGAATTGCGCCCATTGGGGCTCACGAAGTAAAATAGAGAGAACGATTTATATGGGATCTGTATCGGGCTATAGACCGATTCAGACCATAATAAACACGTTTGTTGATGGTCATGAGAGGATCCATCGTACAAAATTGCAGGCATATCGGATAATAATTGCGACCTCTAGGGGTCAAGAAGTCAAGATCCCAGATCGGTTTATATGGCAGCTATATCAGGTTATGAACCGATTTGAACCTTATTTGACACAGTTGTTGAAAGTAAAAATAAAATACGTCATGCAAAATTTCAGCCAAATCGGATAGGAATTGCGCCCTCTAGAAGCTCAAGAAGTCAAATCCCCAGATCTGTTTATATGACAGCTAAATCAGGTTATGAACCGATTTCAACCATACTTGGCACAGTTGTTGGATATCATAACGAAATACTTCGTGCAAAAATTCATTCAAATCGGATAAGAATTGTGCCCTCTAGAGGCTCAAGAAGTCAAAACCCAAGATCGGTTTATATGGCAGCTATATCAGGTTATGGACCGATTTAAACCATACTTGGCACAGTTATTGGGTATCATAACAAAACACGTCGTGCGAAATTCCATTCCAATCGGATAAGAATTGTGCCCTCTAGAGGCTTAAGAAGTCAAGACCCAAGATCGGTTTATATGGCAGCTATATCAGGTTATGGACCGATTTGAACCATACTTGGCACAGTTATTGGGTATCATAACAAAACACGTCGTGCAAAATTTCATTCTGATCGGATAAGAATTGCGCACTCTAGAGGCTCAAGAAGTCAAGACCCAAGATCGGTTTATATGGCAGCTATATCAGGTTATGGACCGATTTGAACCATACTTGGCAAAGTTGTTGGATATCATAAGAAAACACGTCGTGCAAAATTTCATCCCAATTGGATAAGAATTGCGCACTCTAGAGGCTCAAGAAGTCAAGACCCAAGATCGGTTTATATGGCAGCTATATCAAAACATGGACCGATATGGCCCATTTACAATACCAACCGACCTACACTAATAAGAAGTATTTGTGCAAAATTTCAAGCGGCTAGCTTTACTCCTTCGGAAGTTAGCGTGCTTTCGACAGACAGACGGACGGACGGACGGACGGACGGACGGACAGACGGACGGACATGGCTAGATCGACATAAAATGTCACGACGATCAAGAATATATATACTTTATGGGGTCTCAGACGAATATTTCGAGTAGTTACAAACAGAATGACGAAATTAGTATACCCCCCATCTTATGGTGGAGGGTATAAAAAGAATCTGTGCAAGGTTTCAGCTCAATATATCTATTTTTGAAGACTGTAGCGTGATTTCAAAAGACAGACGGACATGTCTAGATCGTCTTAGATTTTTACGCTGATCAAGAATATATATACCTTATAAGGTCGGAAATGGATATTTCAATGTGTTGCAAACGGAATGACAAAATGAATATACCCCATCCTTCGTTGGTGGGTATAAAAAAACTCTAGCCGACCGAACTACATTGTCAAGGTGTAACTGTATCGAAATTTTGAGATCTTCAGATCTGTAAATAAAGTACCATTCTGAAAGTTTTAGTACCAAAATTCCCAAATTTCGAAAAAGTCTTTTAGTTATCCGGTACATACTGCTAAGATGTACATGTATTCCAAATTTTAAAGTTGTAGCTCAGTCTCTAAAGAAAGGACCATTTTGTAGGTTTAGTACCTAAACGTACGAATTTCATAAAAATCTTCTGATCGCCCGATAAATACAGCCGGGATGTATAGCTGTATAACAATTTTGAAAGTTGTAGCTCCATACATATAGAAAGTAATATTTCGGACGTTTCAATACCCAAATATAAGTATTAAAAAAATCTTCTAGTTACCCAATAAATACTGTCAAGGAATACCTGTGGCCCAAATGTCAGACCTCTAGGCCAGTCTGTTAAGAATGTACCACCTTTTACATTTAAGTACCTACATGTACGACTTTCAAAAAAATCGTCTAGTGGCCCAATATATACTAAATGTGCAAATTTAAAAAAAAAAAATCTTCGAGTCATCCGGTACATACTGTCAAGATGTACCTTATCCCGAATTTCATAGCTGTAGTTCAGCCTGTAAAGAAAGTACCATTTTGTACGTTTTATAACCTAAATGAACAAATATCAAAAAAATCTTCTAGTCGGTACATACTGCTAAGATGTACCTGTAATCTAATTTTCAGACCTGTAGCTCAGTCTGAGAAGAAAGTACCATTAGGCACGGTTTAGTACCAAAATGTACGAATATACAAAAAACTTTAAGTCAGCCGGTACATACTGCTAAGATATACCTGTATACCAAAATTTCAAAGCTGTAGCTCAACATGTAAAAAAATACCAAAACGTACGAGTATCAAAAAATCTTGTCATCGACCAGCACATATATTGTTTTTGTAAGACTACAATCATTTTTATACCCTCCACCATAAGATGGGGGGTATACTAATTTCGTCATTCTGTTTGTAACTACTCGAAATATTCGTCTGAGACCCCATAAAGTATATATATTCTTGATCGTCGTGACATTTTATGTCGATCTAGCCATGTCCGTCCGTCTGTCCGTCTGTCCGTCCGTCCGTCCGTCCGTCCGTCCGTCCGTCCGTCCGTCCGTCCGTCCGTCCGTCCGTCCGTCCGTCCGTCTGTCTGTCGAAAGCACGCTAACTTCCGAAGGAGTAAAGCTAGCCGCTTGAAATTTTGCACAAATACTTCTTATTAGTGTAGGTCGGTTGGTATTGTAAATGGGCCATATCGGTCCATGTTTTGATATAGCTGCCATATAAACTGATCTTGGGTCTTGACTTCTTGAGCCTGTAGAGTGCGCAAGTCTTATCCGATTGGGATGAAATTTTGCATGACGTGTTTTGCTATGATATCCAACAACTGTGCCAAGTATGGTTCAAATCGGTCCATAACCTGATATAGCTGCCATATAAACCGATCTTGGGTCTTGACTTCTTGAGCCTCTAGCGTGCGCAATTCTTATCCGATCAGAATGAAATTTTGCACGACGTGTTTTGTTATGATATCCACCAACTATGCCAAGTATGATTCAAATCGGTTCATAACCTGATATAGCCGCCATATAAACCGATCTTGGGTCTTGACTTCTTGAGCCTCTAGAGTGCGCAATTCTTATCCGATTGAAATGAAAATTTGCACGACGTGTTTTGTTATTATATCCAACATAAGTGCCAAGTATGGTTCAAATCGGTCCATAACCTGATATAGCTACCATATAAACCGATCTTGGGTCTTGACTTCTTGAGCTTCTAGAGGGCACAATTCTTATCCGATTTGAATGAATTTTTGCACGAAGTATTTCGTTATAATATCCAACAATTGTGCCAAGTATGGTTCAAATCGGTTCATAACCTGATATAGCTGTCATATAAACAGATCTGGGGATTTGATTTCTTGAGCTTCTAGAGGGCGCAATTCCTATTCGATTTGGCTGAAATTTTGCATGACGTATTTTATTTTTACTTTCAACAACTGTGTCAAATAAGGTTCAAATCGGTTCATAACCTGATATAGCTGCCATATAAACCGATCCGGGATCTTGACTTCTTGACCCCTAGAGGTCGCAATTATTATCCGATATGCCGGAAATTTTGTACGATGGATCCTCTCATGACCATCAACAAACGTGTTTATTATGGTCTGAATCGGTCTATAGCCCGATACAGATCCCATATAAATCGTTCTCTCTATTTTACTTCGTGAGCCCCAATGGGCATAATTCTTATACGAATTGGCTGAAATTTTAAACAGGTCTCCAACATATAATTTAATTGTGGTCCGAACCGGACCATATCTTGTTTTTTTATACCCTCCACCATAAGATGGGGGGTATACTAATTTCGTCATTCTGTTTGTAACTACTCGAAATATTCGTCTGAGACCCCATAAAGTATATATATTCTTGATCGTAGTGACATTTTATGTCGATCTAGCCATGTCCGTCCGTCTGTCCGTCCGTCCGTCCGTCTGTCTGTCGAAAGCACGCTAACTTCCGAAGGAGTAAAGCTAGCCGCTTGAAATTTTGCACAAATACTTCTTATTAGTGTAGGTCGGTTGGTATTGTAAATGGGCCATATCGGTCCATGTTTTGATATAGCTGCCATATAAACCGATCTTGGGTCTTGAATTCTTGAGCCTCTAGAGTGCGCAATTCTTATCCGATTGGAATGAAATTTTGCACGATGTGTTTTGTTATGATATCCAACAACTGCGCCAAGTATAGTTCAAATCGGTCCATAACCTGATATAGCTGCCATATAAACCGATCTTGGGTCTTGACTTCTTGAGCCTCTAGCGTGCGCAATTCTTATCCGATCAGAATGAAATTTTGCACGACGTGTTTTGTTATTATATCCAACAACTGTGCCAAGTATGGTTCAAATCAGTGCATAACCTGATATAGCTGCCATATAAACTGATCTTGGGTCTTGACTTTTTGAGCCTCTAGAGTGCGCAATTCTTATCCGATTGAAATGAAATTTTTCACGACGTGTTTTGTTATGATATTCAACACTTGTGCCAAGTATGGTTCAAATCGGTCCATAACCTTATATAGCTGTCATATAAACCGATCTTGGGTCTTGACTTCTTGAGCCTCTAGAGGGCGCAATTCATATCCGAATGGAATGGAATTTCGCACGAAGTGTTTTGTTATTATACCAAACAACTGTGCCAAGTATGTTTTACATCGGTCCATAACCTGATATAGCTGCCATATAAACCGATCTTGGGTCTTGACTTCTTGACCCTCTAGAGGGCACAATTCTTATCCGATTTGAATGAATTTTTGCACGAAGTATTTCGTTATGATATCCAACAACTGTGCCAAGTATGGTTGAAATCGGTCCATAACCTGATATAGCTGTCATATAAACAAATCTGGGGATTTGACTTCTTGAGCTTTTAGAGGGCGCAATTCCTATCCGATTTGGCTGAAATTTTGCATGACGTATTTTATTTTTACTTTCAACAACAATGTCAAATAAGGTTCAAATCGGTTCATAACCTGATATAGCTGCCATATACACCGATCTGGGATCTTGACTTCTTGACACCTAGAGGTCGCAATTATTATCCGATATTCCTGAAATTTTGTACGACGGATCCTCTCATGACCATCAACAAACGTGTTTATAATGGTCTGAATCGGTCTTTAGCCCGATACAGATCCAATATAAATCGTTCTCTCTATTTTACTTCGTGAGCCCCAATGGGCGCAATTCTTATACGAATTGGCTGAAATTTTACACAGGTCTTCAACATATAATTTAATTGTGGTCCGAACCGGACCATATCTTGATATCGTTTTAATAGCAGAGCAACTCTTTTCTTATATCCTTTTTTGCCTAAGAAGAGATGCCGGGAAAAGAACTCGACAAATGCGATCCATGGTGGAGGGTATATAAGATTCGGCCCGGCCGAACTTAGCACGCTTTTACTTGTTACCAATTTGTTTAATTTTACCCGTTTCCGTTCACTGTTAAAGTAAATAAGCAATTTCGAACTATTTAGTACTTTTTGGTATCAAAATGTACGATTTGTGAAAAGATCACTTAATTAGCCAACATATATTTTGCTAGTTGAACATACGTGTTAAATTTCAGAGCTCTAGTGCAATCCAAAAGTTTGAAATAGTACCCAATGCGGTACTAAACGTACATTTCTCCAGTTTCCAGTATTATTTTTCATATATTTTTTTTTTTTGCCACTTCCGATACGATTTTGGGAAATTTTTGTCACCAAATCTTAGATTTTTGAGAAGCTCTTTAATTTGAGCTCAAGAAAATAAGTCCAGCCCTTTCCGCTCTCGCTGAGCAAACTTTCACCATTTTGTACTTTTTTGTACCTTAGCGTACGAGTATCACCAAGTCCCATCTTATATCGTGCCCATGAACCAAGGCCAACATTCGTGCAAAATATTATGATTTTAGCTTAAGCCGTTTGAGCTGGGCGATGATCAGTCAGCCAACAATCAGCTTCGCGTCTCTTTTATATATTTAGAGATAGACTAGCATTCCACTTCGCTGCTCCCTTTTTAGTGTAGGACTTAAGAAAACCTAGGTAGTCATTCAGTTTATAAGACTATGAAGTTTTGTAATAATTGCGTATAAAATTTTAGAAATTTGCCCCTTCTGTAACGCAAGTACCAAATAGTACTAAGAATAACACATCGGAAAAATCCCCAAGTCGCCCAATATATATTGTCAAGGTATAAACGAATCCCAATTTTGAGCATTTTAGCTCAATTTTTGGGCGCCTCGGTAGCCGAGTTGGTAGCGTGCTTGAATTACCAGTGCATGGGTCGTGGGTTCGATTCCCGCCAGAAGCCTTGTTCTGTCGCTACTGTGGTATTACAATGGACTTAAAATTGTCGAAGTAAGTCTGTAAAGGAAACATAAGAATGTACCATTCAGTATGTTTTAATATTTAAATGTACGAAAAATCTTCAGGTCGCCCAAAATTTACAGTCAAGGTGTAGCTGTCCCAATTTTGAGAGCTTAAGATCACTCTGTAAAGAAATTAAATTTTCCTCCACATGTCGTATTTTTGTCAAGACTGCGAAAATGTTTGTCAAATTGAATAATTCCCGTTCTGTGTAGGCGAAGATAAGCAATTTCGTACCATTTTGTAATTTTTGTACCTGTATGCAAAATTTCACAACTTCAGCTCCATCTGTAAAAAAGTTCCAAAAAATAGCACCAGTTTTGTTACCAAATGTACGAATGTACCCATCATTTATTTCTTAGTTTTTATTACATGTCAAATTTCAGACCTCTAGCTCCATCTGTAAAGAAAGTACCAAATGGTACCAATTGCGGTTCTAAACGTACTATTTCTTCCACTTTCGGTACGATTCTCCAAAATTTTTTTTCACCAAAACTTATTTTTTCGAGACGCTCTTAATTTGATCTCAAGAACATTTTTCCAGCCGTTTCTGTTCGCGCTGGTCAAATATTTACCATATCATTCTTTTTTGCATTTTCTAGTTCTTAAATTTGCAACATCCCTTTTATCTCGCGCATACGACCCAAGACCTACATTCGTGCAAAATTTTATGATTCTAGCTTCAGCCGTTTGAGCTGGGCGATGATCAGTCAGTCAGCCAATCTTATATATAACAAGTAAGAGCGTGCTAAGTTCGGCCGGGCCGAATCTTATATACCTTCCACCATTGATCGCATTTGTCGAGTTCTATGCGTGGTATCTCTTTTTCGACAAACATAGAATATTGAATAAGAACTGTTATCTTATTGGAGCTATATCAAGTTATAGTCCGATTCGGACCATAATTGAATGCTGATTGACATTGTAGAAGTCATTGTGTTATATTTCAGTTCATTCGGATAAGAATTGCGCCTTGTAAGGGCTCAAGAAGCAAAATCGGGAGATAGGTTTATATGGGAGCTGTATCAAGCTATTGATCGATTCAAACCATACTAGACACGTAAGTTGAAGGTCATGAGAGAAGGTCTTGAACAAAATTTCAGCCAAATCGGATGAGAATTGCGGCCTCTAGAGGTTCGAGAAGTCAAGATCCCAGATCGGTTTATATGGCAGCTATATCAGGTTCTATATCGAATTACGCCATACTTAGCACAGTTATTAGGAAGCCATAACAAAACACCTCATGCAAAATTTCAGTTAAATCGGACGATAATTGCGCCCTCTAGAGGCTCAAGAAGTCAAGACCCAATATCGGTTTATATGACAGCTATACCAGATTATGAACCGATTTGAACCATACTTGGCACAATTGTTGGATATCATACCAAAACACGTCGTGCAAAATTTCATTCAAATCGGATAAGAATTGCGCACTCTAGAGGCTCAAGAAGTCAAGACCCAAGATCGGTTTATATGGCAGCTATATCAAAACATGGACCGATATGGCCCATTTACAATACCATGGCCCAGACCTACACTAATAAGAAGTATTTGTGCAAAATTTCAAGCGGCTAGCTCTACTCCTTCGGAAGTTAGCGTGCTTTCGACAGACAGACGGACGGACGGACAGACGGACGGACATGGCTAGATTGACATAAAATTTCGCGACGATCAAGAATATATATACTTTATGGGGTCTCAGACGAATATTTTGAGTAGTTACAAACAGAATGACGAAATTAGTATACCCCCCATCCTATGGTGGAGGGTATAAAAATCAATTTGTGTTTGGTTGTTTATTTGTTTGTATGTTTGTGTGTTCCTTATAGACTCAGAAACGGATGAACCGATTTTCTTGAAATTTTC
Organism: Stomoxys calcitrans; assembly: GCF_963082655.1. Lineage (NCBI taxonomy): Eukaryota > Metazoa > Arthropoda > Insecta > Diptera > Muscidae > Stomoxys > Stomoxys calcitrans. The sequence continues at coordinate 87,304,848 of NC_081552.1, read as the reverse complement.
AAAGATGGTGCATATTGACCCCGTGGTGAAAATAGGGTACTACATTTTTGATATTTGAACCCTCCCCCTTACCCAAGTTTTCAGAAACGTCTCATCTCGGAGATGGGTGGTGCGATTTTAGCGAAATTTTGTGTGCTCTCAAATAAAAATTTGGTATCCAAATTTCGGATGGGGTACCTAGGATGGCTGCCCCACCCTTAAACCTACCAAACATATATTTAGACCAATCACGACAAAATGGGCCTCAAATGAAAGGTATTTAGGATAAGGAAACGTATCTGATATTCAATTGTCGGACCAAGTGCTAGGGGGACCTCCCCAAACCCCAAAACACACCTACATAATTACCAACCATGGCAATATGGGACTCAAATGAAAGGTATTTGCGAGTAAAATACGAATCTGATATCCAAATGTGGGACCACGTTTCTGGTGGTCCACCCCTTCCCCAAAACACCCCCAAAACAGACCTTATTTACTGACCATGGAAATATGGGGCTTAAATAAAAGGTATTTGAGTGTATATTTAGAATCTGATATCCAAATATAGGACCAAGTGTTTGGGGGGCCGCCCTCCCCAAAAACATCCCCCAAAGGGGACAAATTTACGACCATAGCAATATGGGGCTCAAATGGAAGGTCTTTGGGAGTAAAGCACGAATTTGATATCAATATTCGGGAAAAGTGTCTATGGGGCCACCCCACCCACACAACACCACCCAAATAGTAAGAATTTTCTGACTATTGCAATATGAGGCTCAAATAAGAGGGTTTTTAAAGTGGAACACGAATCCGATATATATTTTTAAGGCCAACTCACTGAGTGGCCGCCCATCCCCCAAAACACCCCACATGACGGTCATGTTTTTACGGCCAACGGACATATTTGCTGACTTTTGCAATAAGAAGTTTAAATGAGATTAGAAGACGAATTTGATGTCCAATTTTGAGGGCAATGGCAATATGGGGTTCAAATAAATCATATATAGATATATGAGAATAGAGTACGTTGCTGATATATTTTCCGGGCTTAGTGTTTGAGCACGACTTCAATCCCCAATACACCCCTAAATCGGCCATATTTATCGACCATGTCAATGTGGAGCATAAATGAAAGGTATGGGGGGGTATAGCAAGAATTGATACTCACTTTCGGCACCAATTTTCTCGGGGTCAACCCCTTACCCAAAATACCCCAAAATCAGCAATTGACCATCGCAAAATAGAATTTGATATCCAAATTTAGGACCATGTATTTAGGGCATCACCCCTTCCCCAAAACACCCTGCAAAGCGTAAACATTTTTCGACCATGCATTATGTGGTAATTAAGATTAGAAAACGAATTTAATAACCTATTTTGAACCATGTGTTTGGGGGACGCCTCATCGTGTAAACTCTCCTAAACCAATGGCAATATGGGGTTTAAATAAATGGGTTTTGAAAGAAGAGCACGATGCTGATATTTTTTCAGGGCCAAATGACTGAGGGACCTCCTCACCCACGAAAACACCCCTAAATCAGCTGAAATAAAATATTTTAAGAATGGAGTACACCTTACATCCAAACTTAAATTCGTAGACCAATAAAGATCATATGGGATTCGGACAAAGGCACTTATATTGTTAAACAATTAGTCAAGAGATATACTATATTCGTAGCATGGTATTTCACTAAAAGCTCTTTAAATGTCGAAAACAAATGTTCCAAGGAAACTTTTGTTCCACATAAAGTAAAAGAAGGCGCAACGGAGCGGGCCCGGGTCAGCTAGTCAGTTTATATAAAGACTAGCGTATGCCTGGTTACTTCGCTCTCCCCGATAGTAAAGTAACTTTTTTATAGTTTTAGTACCATAATTGACGAATTTCAAAACATTTTCTACTTGCACAATATATATTATAAGGTGTACCTATAGCCTTAATTTAGACCTCTAGGCCTGTCTGTAAAAAATATCCATTTTGTGCGCTTTAGTACCTGAATGTACGACTTTACTATAAATCGTCTAATCGCCCAATATATAATGCCGAGATGTAACTCTATCCCAAATTTCAGAGCTGTAGCTCAGTCTGTAGAAAAAGTACCATTTTGTAGGTTTTAGTACCAAAATGAACGAATATGAAAAAAATCTTCCAGTCGCTTGGTACATAGTTTCTAAATGTTACTGTATTCAAAATTCCAGAGCTTTAGTTCATTCCTTAAAGGTAGTAACATTTTGTGCGATTTAGTACCTAAATGTACACATTAAAAAAAAAAAACCTTTTAGTCGGCCGGTTCATACTGCCAAGATGTACACGTATTCCAAATTAAGAATTGCAGTTCAGTCTGAAGAGCAGGTATTTTCAACGTTTTGGGACCAAAATGTACGAATATCAAAATAAAACTATCTAGTCGCCCGGTTCATATTGCCAAGATGTTTCCAAATTTCAAAGTTTTAGCTCAATCCGAAAAGAAGATACCAATTTGCACGTCTTAGTACCAAAATGTACGAATATCAACCCAATCTTCTAGTCGCCCGGTACATACTGCCAAGATGCACCTGTATTCCAAATTCAGGGTTGTAGTTCAACCGTAAATAAGGCGTATGTTTTAATACCAAAAAAGTACGAATATCAACAAAATCTTCCAGTCGCCCGGTACATACTGCAAAGATGTACTTGTACCTCAAATTTCATGAGCAATAGCTCAATCTGAAATATAATACAAAATACATTACTTAAATACGTTTTCTTCGTCTTTGGTACACCTTATCGTGTTTTTGTAAGACTATAATCATTTTTACCAAATTGTTTTATTTTACCAGTCTCCATTCACTGTTTAAGTTATTAAGCTATTTTGTACTTTTTTGGTACCAAAATGCACGATTTGTGAAAAATCACTTAGTCAGCCAATATATATTTCCTGTTAAACCTACGAATAAAATATCTGAGCTCTAGTTCAATACGTAAAAGTAGTACGAAATAGTACCCAATTCGGTACAGAACTTACTTTTCTCCCGTTTCCAGTACAATTTTTCAAAGTTTTTCTATCTACCCTCTTTATTTTGCAACAACAATCATTTAAGCCAAATTTAGAAGTTCTAGCTCTACCCGTTCGCCCATTCACTTGTTTCGTACATTTTTGGTACTTTTTAGTTTGTAAATGTCCAAAAGTGCAAAAGCTCATTTTGCCTTCCAATTTATTGTAGGTTGGCATAGTGCACCTAAGTAGTGAAATTCAGAGCTGTAGCTCAATTAAAACAAGTAAAAAGGCGTTAAGTTCGGCCGGGCCGAACTTTGGATACCCACCACCTCGGATATATATGTAAACCACCTTTCATCAAAATTCGGTGAAAATTTCATACCTTATGACCCATATCAGTTATATCAAAACATGTTCCGATTTGGACCAAATACTAATAAGTACAGTAGCTATATCTAACAAGTAAAAGCGTGCTAAGTTCGGCCGGGCCGAATCTTACATACCCTCCACCATGGATCGCATTTGCCGAGTTCTTCTCCCGGCATCTCTTCTTAGGCAAAAAAGGATATAAGAAAAGATTTGCTCTGCTATTAATATATTATTACATGTTGGAGACCTGTGTAAAATGTGAGCCAATTCGAATAAGAATTGCGCCCTTTGGGGGCTCAAAAAGTAAAATAGAGAGATCGATTTATATGGGAGCTTTTTCGGGCTATAGACCGATTCAGATCATAATAAACACGTATGTTGATGGTCATGAGAGGATCCGTAGTACATAATTTCAGGTAAAACGGATAATAATTGCGAAAATCGTGCAAAATTTCATTCCAATCGGATAAGAATTGCGCACTCTAGAGGCTCAAGAAGTCAAGACCCAAGATCGGTTGATATGGCAGCTATATCAGGTTATGAACCTATTTGGACCATACTTGGCACAGTTGTTGGATATCATAACAAAACACGTCGTACAAAATTTCATTCCAATCGGATAAGAATTGCGCACTCTAGAGGCTCAAGAAGTCAAGACCCAAGATCGGTTTATATGGCAGCTATATCAGGTTATGGACCGATTTGAACCATACTTGGCAAAGTTGTTGAATATCATAACAAAACACGTCGTGCAAAATTTCATTCCAATCGGATAAGAATTGCGCACTCTAGAGGCTCAAGAAGTCAAGACCCAAGATCGGTTTATATGGCAGCTATATCAGGTTATGGACCGATTTAAACCATACTTGGCACAGTTGTTGGATATCATATCAAAACACGTCGTGCAAAATTTCATTCCAATCGGATAAGAATTGCGCACTCTAGAGGCTCAAGAAGTCAAGACCCAAGATCGGTTTATATTGCAGCTATATCAAAACATGGGCCGATATGGCCCATTTGCAATACCAACCGACCTACACTAATAAGAAGTATTTGTGCAAAATTTCAAGCGGCTAGCTTTACTCCTTCGGAAGTTAGCGTGCTTTCGACAGACAGACGGACGGACGGACGGACGGACAGACGGACGGACGGACAGACGGACGGACATGGCTAGATCGACATAAAATGTCGCGACGATCAAGAATATATATACTTTATGGGGTCTCAGACTAATATTTCGAGTAGTTACAAACAGAATGACGAAATTAGTATACCCCCCATCTTATGGTGGAGGGTATAAAAATTAACCGATCTGAACCATATACGACACGGATGTTGAAAAGTCTAACATAAGTTACTATGTAAAATTTCAGTGAAATCGGATTATAAATGCGCTTTTTATGGGGCAAAGACTTTAAATCAAGAGATCGGTCTACATGGCAGCTATATTCAAATCTGGATCGATCTGGGCAAAATTGAAGAAGGACGTCGAAGAGCCTAACTAAACTCACTGTCTCAAATTTCGGCGACATCGGACAATAAATGCGTCTTTATGGCCCCAAAACCTAAAACCTAGATATCGGTCTATATGGCAGCTATATCTAAATTTGAACCGATATGTGCGATATTGCAGATATATGTCAAGGGGCTTAACTTGACATACAAATTTCGGCGACATCGGACAATAAATGAGCATTTTATGGGCCCAAAACCTTAAATCAAGAAATCGGTCTATATAGCAGCTATATCCAAATCTGAACCGATCTGGGCCAAATTGAAGAAAGATGTCGAGGGGCCTAACGCAACTCACTGTCCCAAATTTCAGCAAAATCGGGTAATAAATGTGGCTTTTATGGGCCTAACACCATAAATCGGAGGATCGGTCTATATGGCAGCTATATCCAAATCTGAACCGATCTGGGCCAAATTGACAAAGGATGTCGAAGGGCCTAACACAACTCACTGTCCCGAATTTCAGTGGAATCGGATAAAAGATGTTGCTTTTATGGCCCTTAGACCCTAAATCGGAGGGTCGGTCTATATGGCAGCTATATCCAAATCTTGACCGACCTGAGCCAAATTGACGAAGGATGTCGAAGGGCCTAACAAAACTCACTTTTCCAAATTTCAGCAAAATCGGGTAATAAATGTGGCTTTTATGGGTCTAAGACCCTAAATCGGAGGATCGGTCTATATGGCAGCTATATCCAAATCTGAACCGATGTGGGCCAAATTGACGAAGGATGTCGAAGGGTCTAACACAACTCACTTTTCCAAATTTCAGCAAAATCGGGTAATAAATGTGGCTTTTATGGGCCTAAGACCCTAAATCGGCGGATCGGTCTATATGGGGGCTATATGAAGATATAGCCCGATATAGCCCATCTTCGAACTTAACCTGCTTATGGACAAAAAAAGAATCTGTGCAAAATTTCAGCTCAATATCTCAATTTTTAAAGACTATAGCGTGATTTTAACAGACAGACGGACAGACGGACGGACATGCCTAGATCGTCTTAGATTTTTACGCTGATCAAGAATATATATACTTTATAGGGTCGGAAACGGATATTTCGATGTGTTGCAAACGGAATGACAAAATGAATATACCCCCATCCTTCGGTGGTGGGTATAAAAAGGCACCAAAAATTACCAATTGCGGTACTTCCTGTACGATTTTGGGAAATGTTTGTCACCAAATCTTAATTTTTAGCGCTGGGCAAACAGTCTCCATTTTCTTACTTTTTGGTACTTTTTAGTACCTTAACGTAAGAATATCACCAAAATCACCAGTCAAGCAAGCGACTCTTTTATATAAAAAGACTACCATACCGCGGGTCGCTTTGCTGCCCCCAATGCTAAACCCAATGTCAAGGTGTAACTGCATCACAGTTTTAAGAGCTTTAGCCTAATCCGTATATATATATACCCGTATATACCCTCCACCATGGATCGCATTTGTCGAATTCTTTTCCCTGCATCTCTTCTTAGGCAAAACAGGATATAAGAAACGATTTGCTCTGCTATTAGAGCGATATCAAGATATGGTTCGGCTTGGACCACAATTAAATTATAAGTTGGAGACCTGTGTAAAATGTCAGTCAATTCGAATAAGAATTGCGCCCTTTGGGGGCTCAAGAAGTAAAATAGAGAGATCGATTTATATGGGAGCTGTATCGGGCTATGGACTGATTCAGACCATAATAAACACGTATGTTGATGGCCATGAGAGGATCCGTCGTACAAAATTTCAGGCAAATCGGATAATAATTGCGACCACTAGAGGCTCAAGAAGTCAAGATCCCAGATCGGTTTATATGGCAGCTATATCAGGTTATGAACCGATTTGAACCTTATTTGACACAGTTGTTGAAAGTAAGAATAAAATACGTCATGTAAAATTTCAGCGAAATCGGATAGGAATTGCGCCCTCTAGAAGTTCAAGAAGTCAATTCCCCAGATCTGTTTATATGACAGCTATATCAGGTTATGAACCGATTTTAACTATACTTGGTACAGTTGTTGAGCATCAAATCAAAATACTACGTGCCAAAATTCATTCAAATCGGATAAGAATTGCGCCCTCTAGAGGCTCAAGAAGTCAAGACCCAAGATCGGTTTATATGGCAGCTATATCAGGTTATGAACCGATTTGAACCATACTGGGCAAAGTTGTTGTATATCATAACAAAACACGTCGTGCAAAAATTCATTCAAATCGGATAAGAATTGCGCACTCTAGAGGCTCAAGAAGTCAAGACTCAAGATCGGTTTATATGGCAGGACAGACATGGCTAGATCGACTTAAAATGACATGACGATCATTACAGCTATATGGAAATATGGTCCGATTTGGACCAAATTCGGCACGGACATGGAGTGGTCTAATAAGTACAAGTCACTGGTCAATATGGTAGAACAAAATGTAGGTTGTTTTGGTAGCTATATCCAAGTATAGACCGATCTTAACCATATACAACACAGATGTCGAAAAGCCTACTATAAGTAACTATGTCAAATTTCAGCGAAATGAGACTATAAATGAGCCTTTTATGGGGCCAAGACTTTAAATCAAGAGATCAGTCTATATGGCAGCTATATTCAAATCTAAACCGATCTGTGCCAAATTGAAGAGGGATGTCGAAGGGACTAACACAACTCTCTGTCCCAAATTAGGGCGGAATAGGTCAACAAATTCGTCTTTTATGGGTCCAAGACCTTAAATCAAGAGATAGGTCTATATGACAACTTTATCCAAATCTGCAGCGCTCTAGGTCAAATTGCATGAAGATTTTGAGGGGCCTGACGCAACTCACTGTCCCAAATTTTGGCGAATTCGGATAATAAATGCGCCTTTTATAGGCCCAGGACCTTCAATCGAGATATCGGTCTATATGACATCTATATCCAAACCTGGGCCAAATTGCATAAAGATGTCTAGGGGCCTAACATAACTCACTATCGCAAATTCCGGCTACATCGAACAATAAATGCTCCCTTTATGGCCCCAAGACATTAAATCGAAAGATCAGGGTATATGTCAACCCCAACCAAATATGAATAGATCAGAGCCAAATTAAAGAAGAATTCGGGTAGCTTTACACAACTCACTTTCTCAAATTTCAGCAAAATCGGATATCGAGATATAGTCCGATATAGCCCTTCTTCAAATTTGACCTGTCTATGGACAAAAAAAAAATCTATGCAAAATTTCGGCTCAATATCAATATCTCTATTTTTAATGACTGTAGCGTGATTTCAACAGACAGACGGACGGACATGGTTAAATGGTTTTAGACTTTGACGACGATCAGGAACATATATTTTTATAGGCTTGGAAATGGATATCTCGATGTGTTGCAAACGGAATGACAAAATGAATATACACCCATCCTTCGGTAGTGGGTACAAAAACTCTAGTTGACCGATATATACTGTCAAGTTGTAAGTGAGAGCTTTCGCTCAATTCCTAAATAAAGTACCATTTTGTACGTTTAAGTACCTAAATGTACAAATTCCAAAAAATTCTTCTAGTCATCCGGTACATACTGCCAAGATGTACCTGTATTCCATATTTCAGAGCTGTAGCTCAGCCTGTAAAAATGTACCACTAAAATGTACGAATATCCAAAAAATCTTATAGTCGCCAGGTACATAATGCCAAGGTACATACTGCACTTAAGTGTGTCTTCTTCCACTCCAGGTACGATTCCCACATTTCATATAACTTATAGAATTTTTATCAAGACTTCGATTATTTATACCAAACTAGCTGACCCGGGCCTGCTCCGCTGGGCCTTCTTTTACTTCATATGGAACAAAAGTTTCTTTGCAACATTTATTTTTGACAATAAAAGAGCTTTTAGTGAAATGCCATGCTACGAAAATAGTATATCGCTTGACTTACAGTCTGAATCCCATATCTTAATTGGTCACACACACTTATTGGCATGGTCGAAAAATGTTTACCCTTTGGGGGTGTTTTGGGGAAGGGGTGATGTCCTAAATATATGGTCCTACATTTGGATATCAAATTCGTATTCTACTCCCAAAAACCATTATTTGAGCCACATGTTGCGATGGTCAGTAAGAAATTGCTATTTGTCTGGTATTTTGGGAAAGGGGTAGACCTACAAAAATTTGTCCCGAAAGTGGGTATCAAAATTTGCTTTACCGCCCAAAACCTTTCATTTAAGCTCCACATTGACATGGTCGTAAATATGCCCTATTTAGGGGTGTTTTGAGGATTGGGTTGATCCCCCAAACACAAAGCCCGAAAAAAATATCAGCAACGTGCTCTATTCTCATATATCTATATATGATTTATTTGAACCCCATATTGCCATTGGCCTCAAACTTGGATATCAAATCTCATTTAAACTCCTTATTGCAAAAGTCAGCAAAAATGTCCGGCCCTAAAAACTATAAATATTTCGTTCCACTCTCTTTAAGACCCAAATTGTCTTGGTGAGCAAATACGTCCTATTTGGGGGTTGTTATGGTGGTGGGACGTCCCCTAGACAGTTGGTTTCTAATGTTATAAATACTTACTATTTGGGTGGTGTTGTGTGGGTGGGCCGGCTCCCCACCTCCGAGATCTGGCGTTTCTGAAAATTAGGGTAAGGGGAAGGGTCCGCCCCCTTCAGATTTCAAAAAATGTAGTACCCTACACCACGGGATCAATATGCACCATCTGTGAAAATTTCAAGAAAATCTAAAGGGTGATTTTTTTGAGGTTAGGATTTTCATGCATTAGTATTTGACAGATCACGTGGGATTTCAGACATGGTGTCAAAGAGAAAGATGCTCAGTATGCTTTGACATTTCATCATGAATAGACTTACTAACGAGCAACGCTTGCAAATCATTGAATTTTATTACCAAAATCAGTGTTCGGTTCGAAATGTGTTCAAATTTTGACAAATTTTGTTCAGCGATGAGGCTCATTTCTGGTTGAATGGCTACGTAAATAAGCAAAATTGCCGCATTTGGAGTGAAGAGCAACCGGAAGCCGTTCAAGAACTGCCCATGCATCCCGAAAAATGCACTGTTTGGTGTGGTTTGTACGCTGGTGGAATCATTGGACCGTATTTTTTCAAAGATGCTGTTGGACGCAACGTTACGGTGAATGAACACATTTCGAACCGAACACTGATTTTGGTAATAAAATTCAATGATTTGCAAGCGTTGCTCGTTAGTAAGTCTATTCATGATGAAATGTCAAAGCATACTGAGCATCTTTCTTTTTGACACCATGTCTGAAATCCCACGTGATCTGTCAAATACTAATGCATGAAAATCCCAACCTCAAAAAAATCACCCTTTATAAAACTTGTTCAGAGCTCACGGTACTATACGTACTTTTCTCCCGTTTCCAGTATTATTTTTCATATTTTTATAAACATCATCATAGGATGATGTATACATATCTAGTCATTCCGTTTATAACACCTCGAAATATTCGTCTAAGACCCCATAAAGCATTTATATTCATGGTCGTCTCGACATTCTGATTTGATCTAGCCATGTCCTTAACATTTTGGACAGATACTTAATATAAATGTAGTTCCTTGGGGATTGCAAATGCGTAATATCGGTTCAAATTTGGATACAGCTCCCATATAAACCGATCTCCCGGTTTCACTTCTTAATCCCATGGAAGCCAAAATTTTTGTTCGATTTTTCTAAAAGTTTGCACATAGTGTTCTGTTATGACTTCCAATAGCTGTGCCAAGTAAGGTCCAAATCAGGTTAGATATAGATCCCATATAAACCAATCTCCCGATTTGATTCTTGAGCAATTACAAGCCGCAATTTGTCTACAATTTTGCATGCGGTGTTCTATTACGACTTCCAACAACAGTGCCAAGTAGGGTCCAAATCAGTTTATAACCTGATATAGCTGCCATATAAATCGATCGATCTCCCAATTTGACATCATTAGCCCCTGAAAGCCGCAATTTTCGTCCGATTTAGTTAAAATTTTGCACGTTTGTTCTGTTATGACTTCCATCAACTGTGCCAAGTACGGTCCAAAAAAACATAAAATTATGCCTTTCAACTAAATTTTTGTTCTATACAATTTTAGCAGAATCCATGATTGTGGGTTTCCAAAATTCGGCCCGGCCGAACTTAGCACGTTTTAATTTGTTTTTATCTACCCTCTTTATTTCGCAGGAACAATACAAGTATGCCCTATGCAAAGTTTGACTATTTCGTACCTTTTTTGGAAATTTTAAGTACCTAAATGTCCAAAAGTTCAAAAACTCATTTGGCCTTCCAATTTAGTGCATCTAAGTATCGAAATTCAAAACTCTAACTCAAAAAGGGTCACAAAATCTACCAATTGCTGTACTAAACGTAATATTCCTCCCACTTCCGGTACGATTTTGGGCAGTTTTTGTCATCAAATCTAAATATTTCGAGACGCTCTCAAGTTAATCCCAAATCATAATTTTAGCCCTATACGTTCGCGTCGGGCAGATGGTCCCATTTTCTTACTTTTTGGTACTTTTTGTACCTTGACGTAAGAATATCACCAATCCCGGCCTTATCTCGCACCTCCGACACAGGACCAACATTCGTGCAAACTTTCATAATTCCAGCTTTTGCCGTTTTGGCTGGGCAGTGATCAGTCAATCACGTGACTCTTTTTATACCCTCCACCATAAGATGGGGGGTATACTAATTTCGTCATTCTGATTGTAACTACTCGAAATATTCGTCGGAGACCCCATAAAGTATATATATTCTTGATCGTCGTAAAATTTTATGTCGATCTAGCCATGTCCGTCCGTCTGTCCGTCCGTCCGTCCGTCTGTCTGTCGAAAGCACGCTAACTTCCGAAGGAGTAAAGCTAGTCGCTTGAAATTTTGCACAAATACTTCTTATTAGTGTAGGTCGGTTGGTATTGTTAATGGGCCTAATCGGTCCATGTTTTGATATAGCTGCCATATAAACCGATCTTGGGTCTTGACTTCTTGAGCCTCTAGAAGGCGCAATTCTTATCCAATTTGAATGCATTTTTGCACGTAGTATTTTGTTATGATGCCCAACAACTGTGCCAAATATGGTTCAAATCGGTTCATAACCTGATATAGCTGTCATATAAACCGATCTGGGGTCTTGACTTCTTGAGCTTCTAGAGGGCTCAATTTCTATCCGATTTGGCTGTAATTTCGCAAGACTTTTTATACCCTCCACCATAAGATGGGGGGTATACTAATTTCGTCATTCTGTTTGTAACTACTCGAAATATTCGTCTGAGACCCCATAAAGTATATATATTCTTCATCGTCGTGAAATTTTATGTCGATCTAGCCATGTCCGTCCGTCTGTCCGTCCGTCCGTCCGTCCGTCCGTCCGTCCGTCCGTCCGTCCGTCCGTCTGTCTGTCGAAAGCACGCTAACTTCCGAAGGAGTAAAGCTAGCCGCTTGAAATATTGCACAAATACTTCTTATTAGTGTAGGTCCGTTGGTATTGTAAATGGGCCATATCGGTCCATGTTTTGATATAGCTGCCATATAAACCGATCTTGGGTCTTGACTTCTTGAGCCTCTAGAGTGCGCAATTCTTATCCGATTGGGATGAAATTTTGCACGACGTGTTTTGTTATGACGTCCAACAACTATGCTAAGTATGGTTCAAATCGGTCCATAACCTGATATAGCTGCCATATAAACCGATCTTGGGTCTTGACTTCTTGAGCCTCTAGAGTGCGCAATTCTTATCCGATTGGCACGAAATTTTGCACGACGTGTTTTGTTATGACATCCAACAACTGTGCCAAGTATGGTTCAAATCGGTCTATAACCTGATACAGCTGCCATATAAACCGATCTTGGGTCTTGACTTCGTGAGCCTCTAGAGTGCGCAATTCTTATTCGATTGGGATGAAATTTTGCACGACGTGTTTTGTTACGATATCCAACAACTGTGCCAAGTATGGTTCAAATCGGTCCATAACCTGATATAGCTGCCATATAAACCGATCTTGGGTCTTGACTTCCTGAGCCTCTAGAGTGCGTAATTCTTATCCGATTGGGATGAAATTTTGCACGACGTGTTTTGTTATGACATCCAACAACTGTGCTAAGTATGGTTCAAATCGGTCCATAACCTGATATAGCTGTCATATAAACCGATCTTGGGTCTTGACTTCTTGAGCCTCTAGAGGGCGCAATTCTTATCCAATTTGAATGAATTTTGGCACGTAGTATTTTGTTATGATATCCAACAACTGTGCCAAGTATGGTTCAAATCGGTTCATAACCTGATATAGCTGCCATATAAACCGATCTGGGATCTTGACTTCTTGAGCCTCTAGAGGTCGCAATTATTATCCGATTTGCCTGAAATTTTGTACGACGGATTCTCTCATGACCTTTAACATACGTGTTTATTATGGTCTGAATCGGTTTATAGCCTGATATAGCTCCCATATAAATCGATCTCTCTATTTAACTTCTTGATCCCACAAAGGGCGCAATTCTTATTCGAATTGGCTGACATTTTACACAGGTCTCCAACATATAATTTAATTGTGGTCCAAACCGGACCATATCTTGATATCGCTCTAATAGCAGAGCAAATCTTTTCTTATATCCTTTTTTTGCCTAAGAAGAGATGCCGGGAAAAGAACTCGATATATGCGATCCATGGTGGAGGGTATAGAAGATTCGGCCCGGCCGAACTTAGCACGCTTTTACTTGTTTATTGTTACTTTCAACAACTATGTCAAATAAAATACAAGTCGATTCATAACCTGATATAGCTGCCATATAAACCGATCTGGGATCTTGACTTCTTGAGCCTCTAGAGGTCGCAATTATTATCCGATTTACCTGAAATTTTGTACGACGGATTCTTTCATGACCATCAACATACGTGTTTATTATGGTCTGAATCGGTCCATAGCCCGATACATCTCCCATATAAATCGATCTCTCTATTTTACTTTTTGAGCTCACAAAGAGCGCAATTCTTATTCGAATTGGCTGACATTTTACACAGGTCTCCAACATATAATTTAATTGTGGTCCAAACCGGACCATATCTTGATATCGCTCTAAAGCAGAGCAAATCTTTTCTTATAACCTGTTTTGCCAAAGAAGAGATGCCGGGAAAAGAACTCGACCAATGCGATCCATGGTGGAGGGTATATAAGATTCGGCCCGGCCGAACTTAGTACGCTTTTACTTGTTTATACATAGAGGCTGGCATACAATCGGTCGCTTTGCTGCCCCGATGCTATACCTAATGTCAAGATATAACTGTATCACAATTTTTAGAGTTTAAACCTAATCCTTGAAGAAAATACCATTTTTATACCCTCCACCATAGGATGGGGTATATTAATTTCGTCATTCTGTTTGTAACACCTCGAAATATGAGTCTAAGACCTCATAAAGTATATATATTCTTGATCGTCGTGACATTTTAATTCGATCTAGCCATGTCCGTCCGTCTGTCTGTCGAAAGCACGCAAACTTTTGAAGGAGTGAAGCTAGCCGCTTGAAACTTCGCACAAATACTTCTTATTAGTGTAGGTCGGTTGGCGTTATAAATGGGCCAAATCGGTCCATGTTTTGATATAGCTGCCACATAAACCGATCTGGGATCTTGACTTCTTGAGCCTCTAGACGGCGCAATACTCATCCGATTTGACTGAAATTTTGTACGTAGTGTTTTGATATTGGTTCATAACCTGATATTGCTGCCATATAAACCGTTTTGGGTCTTGACTTCTTCAGCTTTTAGAAGGCGCAATTTTTATCCGATTTGGCTTTAATTTTGCACGTGGAGTTTTGGTACCACTTCCAACATTTGTGCGAAATATGGTCCAAATCGATATAGCTGCCATATAAACCGATTTGGGATCTTGACTTCTTGAGCTTCTAGAGAGCGCAATTCTCATCCGAAATTGTAATAATGTTGTACAACGGCTACTTCCACGGCCTGCAATATACGTGTGCAATATGGTCTGAATCCATCTGTAGCTTGATACAGCTCCCATATAAACCGATCTCCGGATTTTGCTTCTTGAGCTCCAAATCGGACTATTACTTGATATAGCTCCTCCTCAGTCCTTATTCATTACTCTTTGTTTGCGTAAAAAGAGATACTGCGCAAAGAACTCGAAAGATGCGATCCATGGTGGAGGGTATATAAGATTCGGCCCGGTCGAACTTAACACGCTCTTACTTGTTTACATTTTAGTACCTTTTACGAATTTCAGATAAAACATCTAATCGCCCGATATATACTCTCAAGGTGTACTTGTACCCTAAAATAACATATCTCTAGCGCAATCTTTAAATAGATTACCACTTTGTACGTTTTACTACCTTAATGTATGAAATTCAAAAGTTTACCTTTATTCCAATTGTATGAGCCTTAGCTCAACTCATAAATAATGTACCAATTTCGTGCTACTTTTTTTACTCTTCTGCAATGATTTGTATTCCGATCACTTTTACAAAATGTCTTAATTCTAGCTGACACCATATGCTGTAGACGAAAATGTGCTCTTTTGTACTATTGTGCACTACTGTGGGTTCCAAGACGTTCGAATTTTGAAAAAATTATTTAGTCACCCATCATGTATTTCCTAGTTGTACATACATGCCGAATTTCAGGGCTCTAGCTCAATTCGTAGAGAGAGCACCAAAATGTACCGATTTTTATACTAAACGAAAGATCCTGCCATGTTAAAACTTCTCTACCAAGTGGTGTCTCTATGCGGCACGCCGTTCGGCATAAAAAAGGGAGGCCCCTTATCATCAGACTGCACTCACTGATATGAGAAAAGTATCCCCTGTTCCGTAATGGAATATTCACGGGAAATTTAGTAATGAACCTAAGTTCCAAAGTTCCGAGCTCTAGCTCAATACGCAAAGAAAGTACCAAATGATACCAATTACGGTACTAATCGTACTATTTCTCCTACTTTCGGTAAATTTTTTTCTCGAAATCTTATTTCTTCGAGACGCTCTTTCATTTTTGCCATTTTTGTATCCCTCTTCGTTTGCCCTGGGCAAGCATGCACCATTTCGTACATTTTAGTACCTTAAGGGACGAATGACTCTAAATCCCGTCTTATACCGTGCCTATGACCAAAGACCAACATTAGTAACAAAATTTCATGATTCTATGGGTTGCCCAAAAAGTAATTGCGGATTTTTCATATAGTCGGCGTTGACAAATTTTTTTCACAGCTTGTGACTCTGTAATTGCATTTTTTCTTCTGTCAGTTATCAGCTGTTACTTTAGAAAAAAAGTGAAAAAAGTATATTTGATTAAAGTTCATTCTAAGCTTTATTAAAAATGCATTATCTTTCTTTTAAAAAATCCGCAATTACTTTTTGGGCAACCAAATAGCTTTAGCCGTTTGGGCAGGGCGACGATAGTCATTCGGCAATCAGTCAGTCACGCGTTTCTTTTATATATAGAGAGAATATATTTATTGAAGTTTGACTACAGAAAAACTTTTAGGAAAATTTTGTCGTTTGAAAATATGTTTATTGAAATCTTTCTTTTAGAAAAATAATTTCTTGGGGCCTAGGCCTGAGAAACATTTTGTGTTTGACAATATTTCATTAAAATTTTTTCTTTAGAAAAATTTGTATTGATATTTTGAAAAATATATTAAAATTTTGTCTACAGACAATGTTCATTGATATTTTTTAAGTGAATTATAGTCTTTAAATAATGTCATTAAAATGTTGTCTTTGGAAAAAACTTTTGAAGCTTTATAGGAATTGTGTATAAATTAGACTAATAAAGTTTTCTTTTGTTTCTATTTGGAAAGAAAAAATATAAAAAGATTTTAAAAAGTTTAGGGACAATGTAGTGTTGCAAAATGCATTGAGCAGGCCAACAATTTTACAAAACTTTGGTTTTAAAAAAATAATTCCGAAGTTGGCCCAAAACTAAGAATTTTTGTTTTTAATTCATTAGAATTTTGTGTTAAGCAAATTTCATAAAAATTTTGTCTTTAACACACGTCATTAAAAATTTAGTTTGGGAAAAAAATATCACTGAAATTTTGTTTTTAGAAAAAATTGAATTGAAATCTTGTTTTCAGAAAATATTTAATTGAAATTTTGGCTTCAAAAAATTTTAAGAAAAATGTCATTATTTTAAAATTTTTTTTTTAAAAATTTGTGTCTAAAAAGGATTTCATTAAAAATTCTTTAGAAAAAATTGCAGTAAAATTTTGTTCGGAGAAAATTCATTAAAATTTTGATTAAAAAATTTATTCAAATTTTGCGTTTGAAAAAATTGTATGTTTGTAAAAAATTCCATTAAAATTTTATGCTAAAAAAAATCATTATTCAAAAAATTTTATGTAGTTTTGAAATGGGTATGTTTGTCAGATTTCCTTTTTAGTATGTATTTAGGAAACACAGAGGATATAGGAAATTGAGAAAATCAGTTGACAAATGCGCTTGCAAAGGTTCTTGAAGTGAAACCGGGTGACACATATATACCTGTGAGCTATAACTAAATCTAAACCGATTTCTATGAAATTTACTAGTGATCAGAAGAGTCATAAGAGAAATCTTCGTGCCTAATTTGGAATGGATTTGTTGACAATTGATATTGTTGCAATATATGTATATCTTTATGGTAGCTTTATCTAAATCAGAACCGATTTCTTTCAATTTCAATATATTTCTTCTCTAGGCCAAAAAAGATGCCTGTAATTAATTGGACAAAAAACAGACAGACGGACAAATTAAATCGAATTAGAAAATGATTCTAAGTCGATCGGTGTTCTTGTTGTGGGGTCTATCTCTCTTTCCTGTACGACAGTAGTGGTGGAGGGTATAAACATATTTAAAACTTGCACCCTTTTTGAATAAGCTCAGTTTCCGAAGAGTTTGGAAACGTAGTACGAAACAATTTTAGGTGTTTTAAAATCGTTTGGTATTATAAACTAAAATCAATGAGAAACAAATGACCCATTTGTCACGGCAACTTCCTACATCAATGGGAAGTATCTATGATATAGCAATATGTTTTAGCTCAAAAAATCAAACAAAAAATTTTCTCTAAATTCCTAGGAGTGAGATTTCTGGAAACCGTTTTTTAGCCTTGTTGCATTTGATGGTTTCTGTATAACAAATAAACTAATTGCGATAAGCCAACTACTTTTGAAAGTTGAAGCGGTTATATAGTCATTAAAATTCACTTTTCTTCGCTAAATGATCATAAAATATTAAGAACATTATTTTTTTTTTGATATAAAGGTATATTTTGGCTTAGATAAAAAGACTTTTTTTTTTAAATTTAGGTTGCATTTCATGATATGACGTGGTCCTAAACTTAATAATTCTCAAAAGAATGAATTACAAATTCCATAGAGATGTAATGGAAAATGCAATGAAAGCATTTGCGGATCATTCCAAGGCTGCTCCATTCGTTTTTATGTCTTTTCTACAAAAAACATATATATATTTATATATTCGTCTGATCCTCTTAGATCATCATACTAAGAAACAGTATCGGAAGATGGCGAGATAGCTATGGGGAGGAGAAAATAATGGTTCAAATCGGTTTATAACCTGATATAGCTGCCATATAAACCGATCTTGGGTCTTGACTTCTTGAGCCTCTAGAGAGCGAAATTCTTATCCGATTGGAATGAAATTTTGCACGACGTGTTTCGTTATTATATCCAACAACTGTGCCAAGTATGGTTTAAATCGGTTCATAACCTGATATAGCTGCCATATAAACCGATCTGGGGTCTTGACTTCTTGAGCATCTAGAGTGCGCAATTCTTATCCGATTAGAATGAAATTTTGCACAACGTGTTTTGTTACGATATCCAACAACTGTGCCAAGTATGGTTCAAATCGGTCTATAACCTGATATAGCTGCCATATAAACCGATCTTGGGTCTTGACTTCTTGAGCCTCTAGAGGGCGCAATTCTTATCCAATTTGAATGAATTTTGGAACGTAGTATTTTATTTATTATCCAACAACTGTGCCAAGTATGGTTCAAATCGGTCCATAACCTGATATAGCTGCCATATAAACCGATCTGGGGTCTTGACTTCTTGAGCCTCTAGAGTGCGCAATTCTTACCCGATTGGAATGAAATTTTGCACAACGTGTTTTGTTATGATATCCAACAACTGTGCCAAATATGGTTCAAATCGGTTCATAACCTGATATAGCTGCCATATAAACCGATCTGGGATCTTGACTTCTTGAGCTTCTAGAGGTCGCAATTATTATCAGATTTGCCTGAAAGTTTGTACGACGGATTCTTTCATGACCATCAACATACGTGTTTATTATGGTCTGAATCGGTCCATAGCCCGATACAGCTCCCATATAAATCGATCTCCATATTTTACTTTTTGAGCTCACAAAGAGCGCAATTCTTATTCGAATTGGCTGACATTTTACACAGGTCTCCAGGTCTCGCTCTAATAGCAGAGCAAATCTTTTCTTATATCCTTTTTTTGCATAAGAAGAGATGCCGGGAAAAGAACTCGACAAATGCGATCCATGGTGGAGGGTATATAAGATTCGGCCCGGCCGAACTTAGCACCCTTTTACTTGTTTATGCATAATAATTGTTAAAGTTGTGAAAATTCTGGTTAAATCATAAATTTGCGAAAACAATTTGGGGTTACTTTCGAGTGGCAACAAAAACAGCTTATTCCTTTATATTTTTATCAGATGGAATAGAGCACGCTGTATTCGAAAAAAAATACCTGTGCTAATTTGAAAAGCGATATTCATATGTTAGTTTCGTTTGTATCACACTCAAACTCAACATGTGCTTAATTTGACGTGTCATAAGGCAACTACATGCCGTGTAATAAAACCTTTATTACACGGTAAAATATATGGACCGTTAACGCAAACTGGTCCATATATTTTAAGAAGAATCTTTCTCTCAAATACTCCAAGCACTGCCTCATCTGCTTTCACAAGTACCCATGCTTCAGAACCATATAACAGCACGGGTAGTATCAGTGTCTTGTAAAGTGTAGTCTTCGTCTGTCGAGAGGTGGCCTTGTTTCTAAACTGCTTACTTAGTCCAAAGTAGCATCTGTTTGCCAGTATTATTCTTCGCTTTATCTCAAAACTGGTGTCATTTGTTTCGGTTACGGCGGTGCCGAGGTAGATAAAGTTACTGACTATCTCAAAGTTGTGGTTCCCAGCTTTCTCCATGTTCTTTATCTGATCGGTTGTACAAGGCTTTTTGGGAGTGGAAACCATCCATTTCGTCTTATCTCCATTTACTGCCAGACCCATTTTCACTGACTCTCTTTCGATTCTTTCAAAGGCTGCAGTTACTACTTCAGGTGACCGACCTATGATATCGATATCGTCGGCATAGGCGAGTAGCATGTGCTCTCTTGTGATTAGTGTGCCATATCAATTCACTTCTGCATCTTGTATAATCTTCTCCAGCAGGATATTAAAGAGATCACATGAGAGGCTGTCTCCTTGTCTGAAACCTCGATTTGTATTAAATGATTCGGAGAGATTCTTTCCTATTCTTACTGAGGAACGCGTATCAGCAAGTGTCATACTGCAGAGTATTATTAATTTTGCAGGGATACCAAACTCAGACATGGCTTGAAATACCTTTGAACGTGAAGGCGGCTTTGAAGTCAACAAAGAGGTGGTGGGTGTTGATTTGTCCTTCTCGGGTCTTTTCCAGAATTTGGCGCAGTGTGAATATCTGGTCTAAGGCGGATTTACCTGGTCTAAAGCCGCATTGATAGGGCCCAATTATCTCATTGACTTTAGGTTTTAATCTTTCACACAGTACGCTCGAGAGTATCTTGTATGCGATGGGGAGGAGACTTATTCCTCTGTAGTTGGCACATTCCGTCTTGTCTACTTTCCTGTGTACGGGACATAGTATGCTGAGGTTCCAATCATCGGGTATGCGTTCTTCTAGCCAGATTGCGCAGATAAGCTGATGCATACGCCTTATCAGCGTGTCGCCTCCGGTCTTAAATAGTTCAGCGGGTAACCCGTCGGCTCCTGCTGCCTTGTTGTTCTTTAGTCGGGTTACTGCCACTTGGACCTCATTCTGACTAGGAGGTAAACATTCTATACCATCATCAGGGATTGGTTCTGCGGTATCCTCTTCGCCGCCAACATCGGACACTAGCAGTTGGGTAAAATGTTCTTTCCATATCCTCAGCATGTTGTCTGTGTCAGTTACCAGATTTCCTTCTTTGTCTCTGCAGGAGGATGTGCCTGCACCAAAGCCATCGGTTTGGTGTTTAATTCTTTGGTAGAATTTCCGGACTTCATTCTGACTCCTGTACATATCAATTCGCTCGCACTCACGTCTTTCCATTACCTTTTTCTTTCTGCGGAATAGACGTTTCTCCTCTCTCCTTTTCTCCCGATACCTCTCCTCCATCTGGAGCGTTGCTACTGATTGCAGGGTTGCTCTATATGCCGCATTCTTGGCTTCAGTAGCATCTCGACACTTTTGGTCGTACCATGGGTTTTTTGGAGGAGGCTTCCGGTACCCAAGTACGGATTTCGCGGCATTTTCCATGGAGTGGGCAATTGTTTGCCACTGCGCCATTATATCATCGGAATAAGGAGTGCTTTCATCAAGCAGTTGGGTCAGTCGAGTGGAGTATGCCGCTGCCATTTGTTGTGTCTGCAGCTTTTCAATGTCCAGCTTCCGTGCAGTGTCAGATCATACTTTCCTCGTCATGTTGAAACGGGTGCGAACCTTTGCTGCAACAAGGTAATGATCCGAATCTATATTCGCTCCACGGATCGATCGTACATCTAACATGCTGGATGAATGCCTTCCATCTATCACAACGTGATCAATTTGGTTCCTCGTGTTTTGATCGGATGACAGCCATATGGAGTTGTGAATATTTTTATGTTGAAATCTGGTGCTACTAACTACCATGTTTTTTGCCGCGGCGAAATCTATCAGCCTCAACCCATTACTGGACGTTATATCGTGGAGGCCAAACTTTCCGACTGTTGGACCAAAAATGTCTTCCTTCCCTATTTTCGCATTAAAATCTCCCAGAACGATTTTAATATCATGGGAGGGGCAGTGGTCATATTCTCTCTCTAGGCGCTCGTAGAAAATAACCTTGGTCTGCTCGTCTTTGTCTTCCGTCTCTTCCGTCGGGGCATGCGCACAAATAAGGCTGATTTGGCTTTTATGCGGATTGCGGATCTCATCCACCGGAGTAAAGCTGGAGGCAAGGTGTTTCAGTCTCCGACTAACCACAAATCCACAGCCAAATTCATGCCTCGTGTTGTGGCAGCTATAGTATAGTTCGTCAACGTTTAGTATTGTAGTGACGCCATTCCCAGTCCATCGCATTTCCTGTAAGGGGGTAATATTTGCCTTGTACTTCTCTAATACATCCGCCAGCGCGTATACTGCACCTTCTCTATAGAGAGTGCGGACATTCCAGGTGCAGATCCGCAAATCATGATGCTTTTTTCGTTTGCGTGGGTCGTCAACGTTGGGGGGGTCCGTTTTTACTATTCCTTTGTTTTTCATAGTAGTTCTATGTTTTCCGGAGGCGGGTTACTGGCCCAGCGCCCCAACCGCATGGGTTTGTGGGATTGCATGTATCCCTCGTTGTGGCGAGCCGCTTGCTCCAAGATCCGACGCTCGCCACCAGCCGCCCTTAACCTGGGAACAGACGCTGATATTAGCCATTGGTTATTTGAAGGCGCCAATAACTCGCCTTGTCATCTCGAGTATCATTGGCACTCAGTATTTAATTAAGAGCCAGTGCCACCTGACTCCTCACTGAGACTCTCCTCTCGAAAATCGCTGACTGCCCGTGGCCGCATTTGCAGCTACTCCGCATAAAAACGGAGCCTTCCACCATCCGCAACATGTGGACGCGCCCGGTAGCTTTCAGCTAAGCTTCCCGTGATAACGATGGGCACCACACAAATCGGAGCTCAAAGTTCCAGCCTGTGTGGTGCTCATAGTCATCCCGTATAGGCCGGGATAATTTAATTCAGATCGGTCCAGATTTGGATATAGCTGCCATATAGACCGATCTCTCGGTTTTAGGTTTTGTGGGCCATAAAAAGCGCATTATTGTCCGATGTTGCCGAAATTTGGGGCAAAGAGTTAAGTTAAGCCCCTCCTCATATTTCTGCAATTTGGTCTAGATCGATCAAGATTTGCATATAGCTGCCATATAGACCGATCTCTCAATTTAAAGTCTTGGCCCCATAAAAGACTCATTTTTATTCCGATTTCACTGAAATTTGACATACTGACTTACGTTATGCTTTTCGATATCCGTGTCGTGCATAGTTCGGTTTATTTTTAGATATAACTATTAAAAAAACCATTATTTTGTTATATACAATTGAACAATGATTTTACTTATTAGTATTTGGTCCAAATCGGAACATATAGTGATATAGCTGCTATGGGGCATAAGGTATGAATTTTGCACCGGATTTTGACGAAAGATGGTTTACATATATACCCGAGGTGGTGGGTATCCAAAGTTCGGCCCGGCCGAACTTAACACCTTTTACTTGTTTTAAGTCGATCTAGCAATGTCCGTCCATCCGTCTGTCTGCCGAAAGCACGCTAACTTTTGAAGGACATAAGCTAGCCGCTTCTAATTTTCCACAAATACTTTTTATTAGTCTAGTGTTGGGATTCTAAATGGGCCAAATCGGTCTATGTTTTGATATAGTTGCCATATAAACCGATCTTGGGTCTTGATTTCTTGAGCCTCTAGAGGGTACAATTCTCGTCCGATTTGACTGAAATTTTGCGTGTAGTGCTTCGGTATCACTTGCAATAACTGTGTTAATTATGATGCAAATCGGTTCATAATCTGGTATAGCTGTCATAAAAACCGGTATTGGATCTTGACTTCTTGAAGCCAATGGAGCGCGCAATTCTCCTCCGATTTAGCTGAAATTTTGCATGGGGTGTTTTGTTATGTCTTCCAATAACTGTGCTAAGTATGGCGCAAATCGGTGCATAACCTGATATAGCTGCCATATAAACCGATCTGGGATCTTGACTTCTTGAGCCTCTAGAGGGTGCAATTCTCATCCGATTTGGAAGAAATTTTGTACAACGGCTTCTCTCATGACCTTCAGCATACGTTTCTAATATGGTGTAAATCGATCAATAGCTTGATACAGCTCCCATATAAACCGATCTCCCGATTTTGCTTCTTGAGCCCCCTACAAGGCGCAATTCTTATCCGAATGAACTGAAATATAACACAATAGCATATTCTTATTCAATATTTTTTGTTTGCCTAAAAAGAGATACTGAGCATAGAACTCGAAAAATGCGATCCATGGTGGGGGGTATATAAGATTCGGCCCGGCCGAACTTAACATGCTCTTACTTGTTCTATTTGTTAAACACATAAACTATTGAAAACGATGCAAAATTTTTTTCAATGTATCATTTATAATTTTTGACATATGTAAGATTTTAAAGCATTCGGGTTATTGTATCTCTCGTTTGAAATCTTGACATTTGAAAAAACTCGAAAGTTAGGTTTATGACCTAAAATTGTAAAGGATAATTGGTACTCCGTTTCTCGTTTACAAAGCAAAATCGATTTGTTTATATTGTGAACTATGAAATAAGTTTATATTAAAGATACATTTGTTTTGTGTAATCGTTTAAGATTAGTAGGCTTTTTTTGTTTGGGCTTAAAATGGGCAAGTAAAAATGAGGTAATGCGAACTAAAATGGTAATAGAAAGGAAGTTTAATGATTTTGTAGTCTTTATGTTCAACATATATATATATATATATATATATATATATATATATATATATATATATATATATATATATATATATATATATATATATATATATATATATATATATATATATATATATATATATATATATATATATATATATATATATATATATATATATACATATATATATATATATATATGTATATATGTATATATATATATATATATATATATATATATATATATATATATATATATATATATATATATATATATATATATGCAAAATATTTTGTTTGGGCTTAAAATGGGCAAGTAGAAATGAGCTTATGCGAACTAAAAATATATATATATATATATATATATATATATATATATATATATATATATATATATATATATATATATATATATATATATATATATATATATATATATATATATATATATATATATATATATATATATATATATATGTATATATATATATATATATATATATATATATATATATATATATATATATATATATATATATATATATATATATATATATTTTTAGTTCGCATAAGCTCATTTCTACTTGCCCATTTTAAGCCCAAACGAAATATTTTGCAATAAATCCGTAATGGGTACTCCATCCGATTTTCGCTCCATATTATTTATATGTTTGGAAAAGCCTACTAATCTTAAACGATTACACAATATATATATATATATATATATATATATATATATATATATGTATATATATATATATATATATATATATATATATATATATATATATTTTTAGTTCGCATAAGCTCATTTCTACTTGCCCATTTTAAGCCCAAACAAAATATTTTGCAATAAACCCGTAATGGGTACTCCATCCGATTTTCGCTCCATATTATTTATATGTTTGGAAAAGCCTACTAATCTTAAACGATTACACAAAACAAATGTATCTTTAATATAAACTTATTTAATAGTTCACAATGTAAACAAATCGATTTTGCTTTGTAAACGAGAAACGGAGTACCAATTATCCTTTACAATTTTAGATCATAAACCAAACTTTCGAGTTTTTCAGGGCCCGCTCCGCTGCGTCTTCTTTCATTCTCTTATTATATTTTTACGGTCACGTCGGGAAATAAGTTCTGTTTGAGGGTTCTGGTACGGCTTTCAGATATTTTGCGCCAATGTCGATATTATATTGGTGCTTTTCTCCCAAATACATTTCATTGGAGCCGTATATTGCTACGTTCGGTAAATAAGTATTCCGCACATATTTACCGAACATAGCAATATTGTTGGTGTTTTTTGGAGTGAAGCAGATCCCCATATATCAGATTTGTGCTCTTGTCCCAAATACCTTACATTTGAGTCCCATATTGCCATTATTGGTTTACATTTCATTTGGCTGGTGGCTTTGGAGGTGGCGTGGCCCCCTTGATATCCCACCCACCACCCATTAAAGTTTGGATGGTAGAGCTACTTCATTCTCTTGGATTTGGTGGTGGATTGGAGTAGCCAAACTCTTTGCCCCAAAAATTGGTATCAGGCTCATACACCGAAAATCACATTGGAGCTATATATTGCTATAGTCGGTATATATGTGTGGTTTAGGGGGAGTTTATGAGGTAAGGCGTCCCTGAAACACTTGTCCATGAAATAGATACAGATTTTGAGCCCCTATTTGGCATAATCCACAAATATGTCCAGTTTGAGGGGTGTGCAGGGTA
Organism: Stomoxys calcitrans; assembly: GCF_963082655.1. Classification (NCBI taxonomy): domain Eukaryota; kingdom Metazoa; phylum Arthropoda; class Insecta; order Diptera; family Muscidae; genus Stomoxys; species Stomoxys calcitrans. The sequence continues at coordinate 87,278,545 of NC_081552.1, read as the reverse complement.
GGGCGGCCACCCACGTACCTAGAAACAAACAAAAAGTTTTGCCCATGAAAATTCCACCAAGGAAAAGGGGCAAACTTCTCACATATCAATGAGTGCAGTCGGATTCAAGTTTTAAGCTCAATGATAAGGGGCCTTCGTTTTATAGCCGAGTCCTAACGAAGTGGTATCTTAAAGATCCGAGGGTCCTCCTGTGTCCATCCCAATTTGAGGGTAAAAAGTGGACTCTACTACCAATGACCTTTTATTTCTGTCCTAATCTATCCTGATCGGCCTTCACATAATATCTCATATTATTCATACATTACTCTTAATTCTTTTTTATACCCTCCACCATAGGATGGGGGGTATACTAATTTCGTCATTATGTTTGTAACTACTCGTCTGAGACCCCATAAAGTATATATATTCTTGATCGTCGCGACATTTTATATCGATCTAGCCATGTCCGTCCGTCTGTCTGTCGAAAGCACGCTAACTTCCGAAGGAGTAAAGCTAGCCGCTTGAAATTTTGCACAAATACTTCTTATTAGTGAAGGTAGTAGTTGTAGTTGGTATTTTAAATGGGTCATATCGGTCCATGTTTTGATATAGCTGCCATATAATCCGATATTGGGTCTTGAATTCTTGAGCCTCTAGAGGGCGTAATTCTTATCCGATTTGAATGAAATTTTGCACGACGTGTTTTGTTATGATATCCAACAACTGTGCCAAGTATGGTTCAAATCGGTTCATAACCTGATATTGCTGTCATATAAACAGATCTAGGGTCTTTACTTCTTGAGCATCTAGAGGGCGCAATTCCTATCCGAATTGTTATGATATTCAACAACTCTGCTGAGTATAGTTCAAATCGGTTCATAACCTGATATAGCTGTCATATAAACCGATCTTGGGTCTTGACTTCTTGAGCCTCTAGAGGGCACAATTCTTATCCGATTTGGCTGAAATTTTCTTTCAACTACTGTGTCAAATAAGGTTCAAATCGGTTCATAACCTGATATAGCTGCCATATAAACCAATCTGGAATCTTGACTTCTTGAGCCTCTAGAGGTCGCAGTTATTATCCGATTTGCCTGAAATTTTGTACGACGGATCCTCTCATTACCATCAACATACGTATTTATTACGGTATGAATCGGTCTATAGCCCGATACAGCTCCCATATAAATCGATCTCTCTATTTTTCTTCTTGGGCGCAAGGCATTGATCCATGAAGCAAATATGGATTCGGATCATTACCTTGTTGCAGCAAAGGTTCGCATCCGTTTGAACATGGCGAGGAAAGTACGATCTGACACTAAATGGAAGCTGGACATTGAAAAGCTGCAAACATAACAAATGGCAGCGGCATACTTCACTCGACTGACCCAACTGCTTGATGAAAGCACTCCTTGTTCCGATGATATAATGGCGCAGTGGCAAACTATTGCCCACTCAATGGAAAATGCCGCGAAATCCGTACTTGTTTACCGGAAGCCTCCTCCAAAAAACCTATGGTACGATCAAGAGTGTCGTGATGCTACTGAAGCCAAGAATGCGGCATATAGAGCAACCCTGCAATCAGTAGCACGGCGCCAGATGAAGGAGAGGTATCGGGAGAAAAGGAGAGAGGAGAAACGTCTATTCCACAGAAAGAAAAAGGAAATGGAAAGACGTGAGTGCGAGCGAATGGAGATGTACAGGAGTCAGAATGAAGTCCGGAAATTCTACCAGAGAATTATACATCAAACCGATAGCTTTGGTAGAGACACATCCTCCTGCAAAGACAAAGAAGGAAATCTGGTAACTGACACAGATAACATGCTGAAGATATGAAAAGAACATTTTACCCAACTGCTAGTGTCCGATGTTGGTGGCGAAGAGGATACCGCAGAACCAATCCCTGATGATGGTATAGAATGTTTACCTCCTAGTCAGAATGAGGTCCAAGTGGCAGTGACCCGACTAAAGAACAACAAGGCAGCAGGAGCCGACGGGTTACCCGCTGAACTATTTAAGACCGGAGGCGACACGCTGATAAGGCGTATGCATAAGCTTATCTGCGCAATCTGGCTAGAAGAACGCATACCCGATGATTGGAACCTCAGCATACTATGTCCCGTACACAAGAAAGGAGACAAGACGGAATGTGCCAACTACAGAGGAATAAGTCTCCTCCCCATCGCATACAAGATACTCTCGAGCGTACTGTGTGAAAGATTAAAACCTAAAAACACTGAGATAATTGGGCCCTATCAATGTTGCTTTAGACCTGATAAATCCACCCTGGACCAGATATTCACACTGCGTCAAATCCTGGAAAAGACCCTAGAAGGACAAATCAACACCTACCATCTCTTTGTTGACTACAAACCCGCCTTCGATACTCCTTCACGTTCAAAGGTATTTCAAGCCATGTCTGAGTTTGGTATCCCTGCTGATACTCGTTCCTCAGTAAGAATAGGAAAGAATCTCTCCGAACCATTTAATACGAAACGAGGTTTCAGACAAGGAGACAGCCTATCCTGCTGGAGAAGATTATAGAAGATGCAGATGTGAATAGATATGGCACACTAATCACAAAAGAACACATGCTAGTCGCCTATGCCGACGACATCGATATCATTGGTCGGTCACCGGAAGTAGTAACTGCAGTCTTTTAAAGAATCGAAAGAGAGTAAGTGAAAATGGGTCTGGCGGGTCTGGCAGTAAATGGAGATAAGACGAAATGGATGGTTTCCACTCCCAAAAAGCCTTGTACAACCGAGCAGATAAAGAACATGGAGAAAGTTGGGAACCACAACTTTGAGATAGTCAGTAACTTTATCTTCCTAGGCACCGCCGTAACCGAAACAAATGACACCAGTTTTGAGATAAAGCGAAGAATAATACTGGCAAACAGATGCTACTTTGGACTAAGTAAGCAGTTTAGAAACAAGGCCACCTCTCGACAGACGAAGACTACACTTTACAAGACACTGATACTACCCGTGCTGTTATATGGTTCTGAAGCATGGGTACTTGTGAAAGCAGATGAGGCAGTGCTTGGAGTATTTGAGAGAAAGATTCTTCGTAAAATATATGGACCAGTTTGCGTTAACGGAGAATATAGGCGACGTATGAACCACGAGCTGTATGAGCTGTATGACGACGATAGCATAGTTACACGCATCAAAATACAACGGCTGCGTTGGCTAGGTCATGTTGTCAGAATGGATGAAGAAGCTCCAGCAAAGAATTCTTTTGAGAGCAAACACTGTGGTACACGTAAACCGGGAAGACCAAAAGCCCGATGGAAAGAACAAGTTGTGGGAGACACCTCGAAACTTGGTGTCAGAGATTTTAGAATGAGCGCAGAAGATTAAGGCTCTTGGAACGCTATTCTACGTTCGGCTAGTGGAAGAAATATTCTGTCATAGCCAATTAAACTAAAGTAAAATAAACCAATCTGGGGTCTTGACTTCTTGAGCCTCTAGAGTGCGCAATTCTTATCCGATTGGAATGAAATTTTGCACGTAGTATTTTGTTATGATATCCAACCACTGTGCCAAGTTTATACAATATAACCCCGTCCTTCGGTGATGGGTATAAAAAGTGCGCGAGGGGTACAGGAGAGTGTATTCAAAGTTGATCATATGCATGATCAACTTTGAACACACTCTCTTGTACCACTCGCGTTCTTTTTATATCCACCACCGAAGGACGGTGGTATATTCATTTTGCCATTCCGTTTGCAACACATCGAAATATCCATTTCCGACCCTATAAAGTATATATATTCTTGATCACCGTAAAAATCTAAAACGACCTAGACATGTCTGTCTATCTGTCTGTTGAAATCACGCTACAGTCTTTAACGATAGAGATATTGAGCTGAAATTTTGCATTTTATAGTCGAGCACAAATGGCATGCCGATAAGCACAATAGCTCCAATAGTTTTGAAATGTTTATCCATTGTCCTTTGTTTGCCCAGAAAGAGATATCGGGCAAAAAAAATACAACTGAGATTTAAGGTAGAGGTTATATAAGATTCGCTCCACCTGATATAGCTGCCATATAAACCGATCTGGGATCTTGACTTCTTGAGCCTCTAGAGGTCGCAATTATTATCCGATTTGCCTGAAATTTTTTACGACGGATTCTCTCATGACCATTAACATACGTGTTTATTATGGTCTGAATCGGTCTATATCCCGACACAGCTCCCATATAAATCGATCTCTCAATTTTACTTCTTGAGGCCACAAAGGGCGCAATTCTTATTCGAATTGGCTGACATTTTACACAGGTCTCCAACATATAATTTAATTGTGGTCCAAACCGGACTATATCTTGATATCGCTCTAATGGCAGAGCAAATCTTTTCTTATATCATTTTTTTGCCTAAAAAGAGATGCCGGGAAAAGAACTCGACAAATGCGATCCATGGTGGAGGGTATATAAGATTCGGCCCGGCCGAACTTAGCACGCTTTTACTTGTTTGAAGTTACTTTTTTTGTATTTAGAGCACACAACAATTCGATTACTGGCTCAGATGTATGTCCATAGTGGCATGGGGCGGAATAATATCTGCACCTTCTTTCAACCTATCCTAACCTAAGGGCTCGAGAAGTAAAATCGGGAAATCGGTTTAAACGTTAGCTATATCAGGTTATAGACCGATTTGAACCGTACTTAGTACAGTTGTTGAAAGTCATTTCAGAACACCGCATGCAAAATTTCAGCCACATAGGACAAAAATTTCAGCCAAATGGGATAAGAATTGCGGCTTGTAAGGGCTCAAAAAGTCAAATCGGGAGATCGGTTTATATAGTTGCTATATCAGATTATATTCCGATTTAGACCGCACTTGCCACAGATGTTGAAAGTCGTAGCAGAACACAACGTGCAAAATTTTAGCCAACTCGGACAAAAATTGCGGCTTCCAGGGTCTCAAGAAATCAAATCATTAGATCGGTTTATATGGAAGCTATATCAGGTTATAGACCGATTTACGACTTCCAACAACTGTGATAAATACGGCCAAAATCAGTATATAACCTGATATAGCTCTCATGTGAACTGGTCTCCCGATCATCGTTCTTCGGTTCCTAGAATCTTTAATTTTTGCTGGTTGTACAGAAGTTTTGATTGTAGAATAGAATTATGCCCTACAACTAAATTTATTTTGTTAAATTTTTAGCAGGATCCATGATGGTGGGTTCTAAAGATTCGGCCCTTCCGAACACAGCACGCTTTTACTTGTTGTGTTTTTTCCAATCCTCGAAACACTTCTGAAACGCTCTTTTTTTACACAAAACTAAATACAGTTTCCAAATTGTTTGCCTGTTAGGTCGAAGAAGATTTAAATTTTTGTATGTTTCTCTTTCAAGACGAGCTCAATGAACGAACAACGAAGATTTTTTATGCAAATGGAAAAGTAAAGCCAGAGATAGCAACATACACCAACCACTATGGGATTTCGTTTTTTGTATTTCGCATTTTGGTTACAATTACTCATCAGCCATTTTAGGTGTGAAGGCTACTCATGCCGAATTTATTGCAAAAACGCCTCCATGATATGAATACCACATTAATTACGCTCGACAACCCTCCCCATTGGCTGTACTTCCCCAATGGGCGCTCTAGACGCTCAAGATATCTAATCGGGAGTTCGGCAGCTTTATCAAGTTATGGACCTATTTGAAGCATACTAAGCACAGTTGTGGCTCAATGCTTAGTGGCTCAAGAAATCTAAATCCAAAATCGGTTTATATGGTAGCTATATCAAAGCATGGACCTATATGCCCATTTACAAACCCAATTTACCTACACTAACAAGAATTTTCTTTTGCAAAATTTCAAGCGCCTAGAAAGATGACGGATATGGCGATATCGAATTAAAATATCGTCATGATCAAGAATATAACTACTCTAAAGGGTCTTAGACGACGGAATGACGAAATCAGTATACCCCATCCTATGGTGGAGGGTATAGAAAAACGGATCCCCCCGGTGTTGACGTTCCCCGCTAACGTTTTAAGAACCATGATTTGCGAATCTGCACCTGGAATGTCCGAACTCTTTATAGAAAGGGGGCACTGTACGCACTAGTGGATGCATAGGAGAAGTACAAGGCAGGCATTACTGCCATACAGGAAGTGCAATTGGTCGGGAAGGGCTCCACAACAACACCGATTGCTGACACCCTTGATTATAGCTGCCATAAGACTAGGCATGAATTTGGCTGTGGACTTGTAGTTAGTCGGAGAACGAAACACCTTGTCTCCAGGATTTATCCTGTAGATGAGAGGCTAGCCACAATCCGCATAAAGGCCAAATTCTTTAACATTAGCCTTATTAGCGCTTATGCCCCGACAGAAGACAAGGACGAACAGACCCAGCAGTGCCTAGAAAGGACGCTGTCCCGCCCATGATATTAAAATCGTTCTGGGAGATTTTCATGCGAAAAAAGGAAAGGAAAATATCTTTGGCCAACAGTTGGAAAATGTATCCAACGCGAAGAAACGTCCTATAATGAATTGAGGCTAATAGACTTCGCCGTGGCAAAAAACATGGTAGTTAGCGGCACCAGATTCCATCATCAAAGAATTCACACGGCCACATGGCTTTCACCCGATCAAAACACGAGAAACAAAATGATCATGTTGTAATAGGGAAGGCCACCGTAGCGCAGAGATTAGTATGTCCGCCTATGACGCTGAACGCCTGGGTTCGAATTCTGGCGAGACCAACAGAAAAAATTTTCACTGGTGGTTTTCCCCTCCTAATGCTGACAACATTTGTGAGGTAATATGCCATGTAAAACTTCTTTCCAAAGAGGTGTCGCACTGCGGCACGCCGTTCGGACTCGACTGTAAAAGTGAGGCCCCTTATCATTGAGCTTAAACTTGAATCGGACTGCACTCTTTGATATGTGAAAAGTTTGCCCCTGTTCCTTAGTGGAATGTTCATGGGCAAAATTTGCAAATGTGATAGATGGTAGGCATTCAACTTGCATGTTTTGATGTACGATCGGTCCGAGGAGCGAAAATCGATTCGGATCATTACCTTGTTGCAGCAAAAGATCGCATCCGTCGTAGTGCGGCAAGAAAAGTACGATCTGAAACTGCACGGAAGCTGGACATTGAAAAGCTGCAAACACAACAGATAGCAACGGCATACTTCACTCGACTGGCACCCAACTACTTGATGAAATCACTCCTTGTCCCGATGATCACTCCCGCAGTGGCAATCCATTGTTCACTCCATGGTAAATCCACCATATACCAGATATTCATATTGCGCCAAATCCTGGAAAGGACCCGAGACGGACAAATCAACGCCTATTTTTTAGTTGACTACATAGATAGCCCTATACGTTCAAGAGTATTTCTTCAAAATTAATAAGACTCTGCAGGATGAGACTTGCTGAAACACGTTCCTCAGTAAGAAAGGGAAAGAATTTCTCCGAACCATTAAATACAAAACGAGGAATCAGACAAGGAGACAGCCTATCGTGTGATCCCATTAATATCCTGCTGGAGACGATACGAGATGCAGTTGTGAATAGATATGGCATACTACTTACAAGGGAACACATGCTATTCGCCTATTCCGACGACATCGATATCATAGGTCGGTCACGGGAATTAGTAAGTGCAGCCTTTGAAAGAATCGAAAGAGAGTCAATGAAAAAGAGTCTTGCGGTAAATGGAGATCAGACGAAATGGATGGTATCAACTCCCAAAACACCTTCTAAATACAACCAATCAGATGAAGAAAATGAAGGAAGCTGGAATCCACAACTTTGAGAAAATCAGTAACTTTATCTACCACGGCACATGCGTAACCGAGACGAACGACACCAGTTTTGAAATAAAGCGAAGAATAATACTGGCCAACAGATCCCACTTTGGATGAAGTAGGCAGTTTATAAACTAGGCCACCTCTCGTCAAATGAAGATTACACTTTACAAGACACTAATACTATCAATGTTGTTATATGGTTGCGAGGCATGGGTACTTGTGGAAGCAGACGAGGCAGTGCTTGCAGTGTTTGAGAGAAAGATTCATCGTAAAACATATGTACAAGTTTGCGTTAATGGAGAATGTAGGCGTCATATGATTCACGAGCTGTATGGCGTCGATAGCATAGTTACACGCATCAAAATACAACGGCTGCGTTGGCTAGGTCATGTTGTCAAAATGGATGAAGAAGCTCCAGCAAAGAGGTCTTTTGAAGGCAATCACGGTGGTACACGCAAACCGGGATGACCAAAAGCCCGATGGAAAGAAACAAGTTGTGGGAGACACCTCGAAACTTGGTATCAGAGATTTTAGAATGAGCGCAGTAGATCGAGGCTCTTGGAACGCTATTCTACGTTCAGCTAGTGGAACAAGTATACTATCATAGCAAATTAAAGTAAAGCAAGTAAGTAAAGTAAGTAAGTACCAATGCATCCAGAAAAAGTAACAGTTTGGTGAAGTTAATGGGCTGGTGGCATTAATACACCGTACTTCTCCAAAGGTGATGCGAATCGTAACGTAACTGTGATTGGTGAGCGCTATCGTGAGATAATATCCAACTTTTTTTTTGCCTAAAAATCAAAGAACTTGACTTGCATGACATGTGGTTTCAATAAGACGGTGTAACATGCCACACAGCACTGGTAACAATGGACTTATTGAGCGGCGAGTTCGGTGAACATTTTATTTCACGTTTGGGACCGGTCAATTGGCAGCCTAAATCGTGCGATTTAAAGCATTTAGACTACTTTTTGTGGGGCTATGTTAAAGTTCAAGTCCATACAGACAAGCCCGCTTAATTTGACGCATTGGAAGACAATATTAAAGCATTTATTCGTTAGATACCGACCGAAATATTGAAGAGTATACCAAAATTGGAATAAGGGTGTGGATCATTTTGAGGTGCAGTCATGGTCAACATTTGCATGAAGTGATATTAAATTATATGGACCGCACTATTTATTCAAATAAAAATTTCATGCATTTTTCTAAATTTTATGTTTTTTTTTTTGAAAAACTTTCCTATAGCTCTTAAAAAATCACCCATTACAAGTTCATCTTACGATATTTTACGTTCATGTAAACATATCTATCCAGCCAATTTCCTATCCAAATATATATGAATTCTTTCGTTACTTTGTCTTTTTACCTTTTACCACGCGGGATATTTTTATGAAAATATTACAAAACTATTTGGCTCTGAATTTTTAGTTATCGTTTAGCTAGGCAGCCCTTTTTTCTGTCCTACTCCGCATGTTTTCTCATGAAAAGCTACAGACCACTTGGAATGTTGCGGTTATACGAAGGCGGACACACACAAGCATTACCATATCCATGATTTTTTTTATCATTTTGGAATTTGTTATGTTAAAGTGGTCATCATCATAATATTTATCATATGTGCTTCTTTAATTTTTGTAAACTCTACAATGTGATAGGATTATATGAAATTCCTTTTTGGTCCATAACAATAAAAGATAAAAATAACTAAACGGTATGGATAGAGAAACCACAACATGATTACAAGATGAGATATTGGGTTGCCCAAAAAGTAAATGCGGATTTTTTAAAAGAAAGAAAATGCATTTTAGTAAAACTTAGAATGAACTTTAATCAAATATACTTTTTTTCTAAAGCAAGCTAAAAGTAACAGCTTATAACTGAGAGAAGAAAGAATGCAATTACAGAGTCACAAGCTGGGAAAAATTTGGCAACGCCGACTATATGAAAAATCCGCAATTACTTATATATATATATATATTTATATATATATATTTATATATATATATTTATATATATATATAAATATATATATATATATAAGTAATTGCGGATTTTTCATATAGTCGGCGTTGCCAAATTTTTTCCCAGCTTGTGACTCTGTAATTGCATTCTTTCTTCTGTCAGTTATAAGCTGTTACTTTTAGCTTGCTTTAGAATATATATATATATATATATATATATATATATATATATATATATATATATATATATATATATATATATATATATATATATATATATATATATATATATATATATATATATATATATATATTTATTTTTATATATATATACATGTCCTCGATGTATGTATATATATATAAAATATACCTGACCGCGGACGAGTTCCTAGTCCACTTTAGTGCGGCGTTTCGGGCACACTGTGAAACGGAGGCAATAAGTTGGTGTATGCCATACTTTATTAACCCTTTACTTGATTCCCCGTTCGAATTCTGCGAGCTTAATGCTGTAGTCGCGAATTTGAAGGACAACAAGACTCCAGGATTTGATGGTGTACCCTACGAGTTTTATAAACATGCACCCTACTGTTTTCTAGATCGCATGCTTGGACTTTTCAATAAGATTTTTATAACGGAGAGTATTCCTACTGCCTTTAGAACGTCAATTTTGTTACCGATACATAAAAAGGGAGACCCGAATACACCAGCAAACTACCGAGGCTTGTCGCTGATAAACTCTACGAGTAAGATTTTTTGCAATATTCTACTGAATCGACTTTCCGACTGGCTTGACTACAACAGTATATTAAATGAATTCCAGGCAGGATTCAGAAGGAACTATTCCACGGTGGATAACATATTTAACCTCGCCAACATTGTCCATATAAACAGGTTGAATAAGAAAACCACTTACGCTTTTTTTGTGGATTTTTCGACTGCGTTCGACACTATCCCTAGAAATAGTTTATTTTATAAACTGTCCTGTATGGGGATATCATCCAAGATAGTAAGGATTCTACGACTGTTATACGAAGGTACCGACAGCAAGATATGGGACGGTACGTATATGTCTGAGAGTTTCGTCATGGAAACTGGAGTGAAACAGGGGTGCGTACTAAGTCCTGTCCTATTTTCGCTTTACCTGAACGATCTGCCAGAAGTCCTACCTGGGGGTGTGAGAGTAGCGGGAACTACCATCAGAATATTGTTATATGCCGATGACATCGTTTTGCTATCAGATTGCCCAGATGGATTGCAAGGGATGATTGATACTTTGGAAGGGTATTGTGCTACATGGGGTCTAAGTGTTAATTTGCTTAAATCCAAGGTATTAGTATTTCGTAAATGTGCGAGAATTGCATCAGGCCTGAAGTGGATTTACCGGGGACAGGATATTGAGATTGTTAATAGTTATACGTATCTTGGACTAGAGATGACGTATAATTTATCGTTTAGGAAACACCTGGGGAAAAGACTAGCATCATCTAAGATAGCAGTTGCTTCTACTTGGTCAACTTATATAAGCAACCCACGTATTTCTAGAGAGAACAAACTGAAAATATTTGAGGCTTGTTGCAGGTCGATAATGTTTTACGCCGCCCAAGTCTGGGGCTTCGTCCGGTACGATGATGTTGAGAAATTATTGCGATTCTATGTCAAGAAACTGTTTTATTTGCCCAGCAACACACCCAATTATATGATCCATCTGGAGACTGGGATAAAGTCGATGTATGTTTCGACTCTGCAGATGCATCTCAAATACGTCGACAGGGTATTAAGACTAGGTCCCAATAGACTACCACGTATATTGGCGGAGGAGGTAATAAGATCAGGTACGTACTGGGCGGAGGAATGGACTACTTTATGTGATCACCTACGTTTCCATCCCTCAACGGTCAATGGACCTCTATGTAGGCATTGGCGGGAAATCACCAGACTTTTAGAGTCATGTGAGAGATATGAATTTGAAAGTGGCGCACATAGCTCTCAATTTCATGACCTGTACCCGAAATTAAATTACGATGGAAGTCTTTTGATGATGGGTGACCTTTCCACACGTGCAGTAGGCCTGATTATAAGGGCGAGAGGGGGCCTACTGGACCTAAATGCTAGGTGCTTCAAGAATCACACTGATGGAATTTGCACTATATGTAATTTGGATGCACCAGAAAACACCCTACATTTTATTGGGTGTTGTCCCATTTATAATGAATTTAGAACGATGTATTTTGGCAAAAGCTCACTAACAGAAATTGATGTATTACAAATATTAAACGGCACGAACTATTCTTTATTATATAACTTTTTAGAAACCTGTATTAAATATAGAAATATGTTACTGAATGAATTTAATTAGATATACACCCCACCAGCACAAAGTGTTGTATCGGAATGAATAATAGATGTATGTAAATATTAAGATTCAGAAATAACGGTTACAGCATTCACGCTAAACCAAATATAGATTAAAGTAGTATATACCGCATAAACATAATGTATAGACTATACTAAATAAAATCTATTAAAATAATAATAAAAAATAAATACATGTCCTCGATGTATACACTTTATGAACAAGTGAAAAATTTGCGAACTTTCACTCATACATTCTGATTTTCAAAAAATGAACTCTGCGTTATCGGTTAGTTGAGTCTGCAACCTTACATCATTCCGTATCCATTTAGTCAAGTTTTCAACTTTTATATTATCAACTTTGCGTTATAAATTATTCTACCTTTCAAACTTTCTCTATAGAAAAAGTCTTTTAAGGATAACAAGATGGCGTTGCACAATGTGCCAAACGGAAAAAAAACGAAATAAGTCTGCAACATTTTATCTGTTGATCTGAGCGGCAAAAAATGTTCTTGACATTTGTAGAAGACTTCATAGTTTTCTTTATAACTCCGTCAATTTCTTAGCTCTATACTGAAAGTTTCACCCAAATTGTTCCAATATAGTACGGATAAAATTAAAAAAAAAACAAGTAAAAGCGTGCTAAGTTCGGCCGGGCCGAATCTTATATACCCTCCACCATGGATCGCATATATCGAGTTCTTTTCCCGGCATCTCTTCTTAGGCAAAAAAAGGATATAAGAAAAGATTTGCTCTGCTATTAGAGCGATATCAAGATATGGTCCGGTTTGGACCACAATTAAATTATATGTTGGAGACCTGTGTAAAATGTCAGCCAATTCGAATAAGAATTGCGCCCTTTGTGGGATCAAGAAGTTAAATAGAGAGATCGATTTATATGGGAGCTATATCAGGCTATAAACCGATTCAGACCATAATAAACACGTATGTTAAAGGTCATGAGAGAATCCGTCGTACAAAATTTCAGGCAAATCGGATAATAATTGCGACCTCTAGAGGCTCAAGAAGTCAAGATCCTAGATCGGTTTATATGGCAGCTATATCAGGTTATGAACCGATTTGAACCATACTTGGCACAGTTGTTGGATATCATAACAAAATACTACGTGCCAAAATTCATTCAAATTGGATAAGAATTGCGCCCTCTAGAGGCTCAAGAAGTCAAGACCCAAGATCGGTTTATATGACAGCTATATCAGGTTATGGACCGATTTGAACCATACTTAGCACAGTTGTTGGATGTCATAACAAAACACGTCGTGCAAAATTTCATCCCAATCGGATAAGAATTACGCACTCTAGAGGCTCAGGAAGTCAAGACCCAAGATCGGTTTATATGGCAGCTATATCAGGTTATGGACCGATTTGAACCATACTTGGCACAGTTGTTGGATATCGTAACAAAACACGTCGTGCAAAATTTCATCCCAATCGAATAAGAATTGCGCACTCTAGAGGCTCACGAAGTCAAGACCCAAGATCGGTTTATATGGCAGCTGTATCAGGTTATAGACCGATTTGAACCATACTTGGCACAGTTGTTGGATGTCATAACAAAACACGTCGTGCAAAATTTCGTGCCAATCGGATAAGAATTGCGCACTCTAGAGGCTCAAGAAGTCAAGACCCAAGATCGGTTTATATGGCAGCTATATCAGGTTATGGACCGATTTGAACCATACTTAGCATAGTTGTTGGACGTCATAACAAAACACGTCGTGCAAAATTTCATCCCAATCGGATAAGAATTGCGCACTCTAGAGGCTCAAGAAGTCAAGACCAAAGATCGGTTTATATGGCAGCTATATCAAAACATGGACCGATATGGCCCATTTACAATACCAACCGACCTACACTAATAAGAAGTATTTGTGCAAAATTTCAAGCGCCTAGCTTTACTCCTTCGGAAGTTAGCGTGCTTTCGACAGACAGACGGACGGACGGACGGACGGACGGACGGACGGACGGACGGACGGACGGACGGACAGACGGACGGACATGGCTAGATCGACATAAAATTTCACGACGATGAAGAATATATATACTTTATGGGGTCTCAGACGAATATTTCGAGTAGTTACAAACAGAATGACGAAATTAGTATACCCCCCATCTTATGGTGGAGGGTATAACAAGTAAAAGCGTGCTAAGTTCGGCCGGGCCGAATCTTATATACCCTCCACCATGGATCGCATTTGTCGAGTTTTTTTCCCGGCATCTCTTCTAAGGCAAAAAAGGATATAAGAAAAGAGTTGCTCTGCTATTAAAACGATATCAAGATATGGTCCGGTTCGGACCACAATTAAATTATATGTTGGAGACCTGTGTAAAATTTCAGCCAATTCGTATAAGAATTGCGCCCATTGGGGCTCACGAAGTAAAATAGAGAGATCGATTTATATGGGAGCTGTATCGGCCTATAGACCGATTCAGACCATAATAAACACGTATGTTCATGGTCATGAGAGAATCCATCGTACAAAATTTCAGGCAAATCGGATAATAATTGCGACCTCTAGAGGCTCAAGAAGTCAAGATCCCAGATCGGTTTATATGGCAGCTATATCAGGTTATGATCCGACTTGTACTTTATTTGACATAGTTGTTGAAAGTAACAATAAAAAAACGTCTTGCGAAATTTCAGCCAAATCGGATAGAAATTGAGCACTCTAGAAGCTCAAGAAGTCAAGTCCCCAGATCTGTTTATATGACAGCTATATCAGTTATGAACCGATTTGAACCATATTTGGCACAGTTGTTGGATATCATAACAAAATACTACGTGCCAAAATTTATTCCAATCGGAAAAGAATTGCGCACTCTAGAGGCTCACGAAGTCAAGACCCAAGATCGGTTTATATGACAGCTATATAAGATTATGGACCGATTTGAACCATACTTGGCACAGTTGTTGGATATCGTAACAAAACACGTCGTGCAAAATTTCATTCCAATCGGATAAGAATTGCGCACTCTAGAGGCTCAAGAATTCAAGACCCCTGATCGGTTTATATGGCAGCTATATCAGGTTATGAACCGATTTGAACCATATTTGGCACAGTTGTTGGATATAATAACAAAACACGTTGTGCAAAATTACATTCCAATCGGATAAGAATTGCGCACTCTAGAGGCTCAAGAACTCAAGACCCAAGATCGGTTTATATGGCAGCTATATCAGGTTATGGACCGATGTGAACCATACTTTGCACAGTTCTTGAATATCATAAAAAAACACGTTGTGCAAAATTTCATCCCAATCGGATAAGAATTGCGCACTCTAGAGGCTCAAGAAGTCAAGACCCAAGATCGGTTTATATGGCAGCTATATCAAAACATGGACCGATATGGCCCATTTACAATACCAACCGACCTACACTAATAAGAAGTATGTGTGCAAAATTTCAAGCGGCTAGCTTTACTCCTTCGAAAGTTAGCGTGCTTTCGACAGACAGACGGACGGACGGACGGACAGACGGACGGACATGGCTAGATCGACATAAAATTTCACGACGATCAAGAATATATATACTTTATGGGGTCTCAGACGAATATTTCGAGTAGTTACAATCAGAATGACGAAATTAGTATACTCCCCATCTTATGGTGGAGGGTATAACAAGTAAAAGCGTGCTAAGTTCGGCCGGGCCGAATCTTATATACCCTCCACCATGGATCGCATTTGTCGAGTTCTTTTCCCGGCATCTCTTCTTAGGCAAAAAAGGATATAAGAAAAGAGTTGCTCTGTTATTAAAACGATATCAAGATATGGTCCGGTTCGGACCACAATTAAATTATATGTTGGAGACCTGTGTAAAATTTCAGCCAATTCGTATAAGAATTGCGCCCATTGGGGGCTCACGAAGTAAAATAGAGAGAACGATTTATGTGGGATCTGTATCGGGCTATAGACCGATTCAGACCATAATAAACACGTTTGTTGATGGTCATGAGAGGATCCGTCGTACAAAATTTCAGCCATATCGGATAATAAGTGCGACCTCTAGGGGTCAAGAAGTTAAGATCCCAGATCGGTTTATATGGCAGCTATATCAGGTTATGAACCGATTTGAATCTTATTTGACACAGTTGTTGAAAGTAAAAATAAAATATGTCATGCAAAATTTCAGCCAAATCGGATAGGAATTGCTCCCTCTAGAAGCTCAAGAAGTCAAATCCCCAGATATGTTTATATGACAGCTATATCAGGTTATGGACCGATTTCAACCATACTTGGCACAGTTGTTGGATATCATAACGAAATACTTCGTGCAAAAATTCATTCAAATCGGATAAGAATTGTGCCCTCTAGAGGCTCTGTGCCAAGTATGGTTCAAATCGGTCCATAACCTGATATAGCTGCCATATAAACCGATCTTGGGTCTTGAATTCTTGAGCCTCTAGAGTGCGCAATTCTTATCCGATTGGAATGAAATTTTGCACGACGTGTTTTGTTGTTATATCCAACAACTGTGCCAAGTATGGTTCAAATCGGTCCATAACCTGATATAGCTGCCATATAAACCGATCTTGGGTCTTGACTTCTTGAGCCTCAAGGGGGCGCAATTCTTATCCGAATGGAATGGAATTTCGCACGACGTCTTTTGTTATTATATCCAACAACTGTGCCAAATATGGCTCAAATCGGTTCATAACCTGATATAGCTGCCATATAAACCGATCTTGGGTCTTGACTTCTTGAGCCTCTAGAGGGCACAATTATTATCCGATTTGAATGAATTTTTGCACGAAGTATTTCGTTATGATATCCAATAACTGTGCCAAGTATGGTTGAAATCGGTCCTTAACATGATATAGCTGTGATATAAACAGATCTCGGGATTTGACATCTTGAGCTTCTAGAGGTCGCAATTCCTATCCGATTTGGCTGAAATTTTGCATGACGTATTTTATTTTTACTTTCAACAACTGTGTCAAATAAGGTTCAAATCGGTTCATAACCTGATATAGCTGTCATATAAACCGATCTGGGATCTTGACTTCTTGACCCCTAGAGGAAGCAATTATTATCCGATATGCCTGAAATTTTGTACGACGGATCCTCTCATGACCATCAACAAACGTGTTTATTATGGTCTGAATCGGTCTTTAGCCCGATACAGATCCCATATAAATCGTTCTCTCAATTTTACTTCGTGAGCCCCAATGGGCGCAATTCTTATACGAATTGGCTGAAATTTTACACAGGTCTCCAACATATAATTTAATTGTGGTCCGAACCGGACCATATCTTGATATCGTTTTAATAGCAGAGCAACTCTTTTCTTATATCCTTTTTTGCCTAAGAAGAGATACCGGGAAAAGAACTCGACAAATGCGATCCATGGTGGAGGGTATATAAAATTCGGCCCGGCCGAACTTAGCACGCTTTTACTTGTTACTTTTATTCTAATAACATTATTTGTATACGTATCTTTGTCAACTGAAATTGTACAATTTTCGAACTTAATTGGGAATGTGCCTGTTAGATTCAAACTTGAAAAATTTGTCTTACAATTAGATATAATTTTTTCCTTAAAATTTGAGAAAAGAAGAGCGCCTGGAAATATCTCTCTTACTTTTTCACCTGAAAATTTGATCAGTTTGCAATTGGCTTCGTTCTTAAAGATAATATCAAAAATGCAGGCGTCATTAATGGGTTGTAGGTTTTTTGTCAGATTGTCTTTGATATTTGTTCTATAAACTCTATTATTTTCCTTTATTTAAAACATGGTTATCGGAATGTTTTAGGCTTTTATTGTAGCTGTCAGGAATGGGCTCAAAAGTCACCATTGTTTAAATGTCTGATGAAAGCATGGGTATAAGGAGGGTTATTACAATCGAATTGTCAAAAGTTGATGTTACTACATTAACTTTTTTGTACGTGTCGTAGTCTCTTAGCATGTCGAATTCCCGTTGGGTCAGGAGAGTGGCAGGGACAAACCCTAATTTGCTTGTGAAGATGATTTGTTCAATGTCGTCGATGTGGTCCCGTAAAAGACAAATGTCGCTGTCAATTTGATACACGTGCTCAAGAAGCGAAACTTCGTCTTCTAGGTTGGTGATTCTATTTTGAAGGTTGTCGACTGTCCGTAAGTAGTGTGTTTAGTTATATTTTCTATTTGTCGTTCTAAAACATCATTAATTTCTACTAGTGAATCGCTTTTCATAGAGTTGTAGTCCGTCATGTTATTCAAAAATTGTAATGTCGAATTTATGGAAATTTCGTCGTCACTGTCTAATGTACCTGTTACAAATTTTAAGCCTTTTCCAACGATGTTAAATATCCCTCTGGGTTGTCTTCGGTGTGGAATAATAGTCTGAATTTTGGCTCTTAGTAGCGCAAAGTTATTTCTAATAGAGTGTATCGTTGGTTTGGTTGTCAATGAGTCGTGGGACAGTTCCTCTATATTTTTATACCCTCCACCATAAGATGGGGGGTATACTAATTTCGTCATTCTGATTGTAACTACTCGAAATATTCGTCTGAGACCCCATAAAGTATATATATTCTTGATCGTCGCGACATTTTATGTCGATCTAGCCATGTCCGTCCGTCTGTCCGTCCGTCTGTCTGTCGAAAGCACGCTAACTTCCGAAGGAGTAAAGCTAGCCGCTTGAAATTTTGCACAAATACTTTTTTTTAGTGTAGGTCGGCTGGTATTGTAAATGGGCCATATCGGTCCATGTTTTGATATAGCTGCCATATAAACCGATCTGGTGTCCTGACTTCTTGAGCCTCTAGAGTGCGCAATTCTTATCCGATGGGAATGAAATTTTGCACGACGTGTTTTGTTACGATATCCAACAACTGTGCCAAGTATGGTTCAAATCGGTCCATAACCTTATATAGCTGTCATATAAACCGATCTTGGGTCTTGACTTCCTGAGCCTCTAGAGGGCGCAATTCTTATCCAATTTGAATGAATTTTGGCACGTAGTATTTTGTTATGATATCCAACAACTGTGTCAAATATGGTACAAATCGGTTCATAACCTAATATAGCTGTCATATAAACAGATCTGTGGACTTGACTTCTTGAGCTTCTAGAGGGCTCAATTTCTATCCGATTTGGCTGAAATTTCGCAAGACGTTTTTTATTGTTACTTTCAACAACAATGTCAAATAAAGTACAAGTCGGTTCATAACCTGATATAGCTGCCATATAAACCGATCTGGGATTTTGACTTCTTGAGCCTCTAGAGGTCGCAATTATTATCCGATTTGCCTGAAATTTTGTACGACGGATTCTCTCATGACCATTAACATACGTGTTTATTATGGTCTGAATCGGTCTATAGGCCGATATAAATCGATCTCTCTATTTTACTTCTTGAGCCCCCAAAGGGCGCAATTCTTTTTCGAATTGGCTGACATTTTACACAGGTCTCCAACATATAATTTAATTGTGGTCCAAACCGAACCATATCTTGATATCGCTCTTATAGCAGAGCAAATCTCTTCTTATATCCTTTATTTTCCTAAGAAGAGATGCCGGGAAAAGAACTCGACAAATGCGATCCATGGTGGAGGGTATATAAGATTCGGCCCGGCCGAACTTAGCACGATTACTTGTTTTTTCTAAAATTAGCAAAATTTTCCATTAAAGATACTCCTATTTACTTGAAGTTTTCGTATACTTTGGTCATCAAATCATGAACATTTTTTTCCATTTTCATAAAGCGGAGCCAATTAGAAAAGTTTAAAATAATAATTTGACTCATTTCAATATCAAACCACCCCGTTGTCTTAAAGGCCATTTTTTATACCCTACACCTCTACTGTGGTACAGGGAATTATAACTTAGTGAATTTGTTTGTAACACCCTGAAGGAATAGAGATAGATCCATTGATAAACATACTGATCCACTCAGAATCACCTTCTGATTCGATTTAGCTATGTCCGTCTGTACATCTATGTTAATTTATTAAACTCGGTTCAATATTCAGATTTTTTTCAGCTCCCATATATACGTTCGTCCGATTTGAACTAATGTTGCAATAATGTGGTCGCTTGCTATACGATTTTCCAAAAATGTTGGCACGTAGTTTTTCCTTATAACTCCCGACGTTGTTGTTGAGTTTTAAACAATTCAGTTCAGATTTAGGTATAGCTAACATATATAAGTGTCACCCGATTTTCACTTTTAAAGCCATGATAAGCGTATTTCTTGACAGATTTTTTTAAAATTTGGCACAATGCATTCTTTTGGGACTGTTTTTATACCCTCCACCATAAGATGGGGGGTATACTAATTTCGTCATTCTGTTTGTAACTACTCGAAATATTCGTCTGAGACCCCATAAAGTATATATATTCTTCATCGTCGTGAAATTTTATGTCGATCTAGCCATGTCCGTCCGTCTGTCCGTCCGTCCGTCCGTCCGTCCGTCCGTCCGTCCGTCCGTCCGTCCGTCCGTCCGTCCGTCCGTCTGTCTGTCTGTCGAAAGCACGCTAACTTCCGAAGGAGTAAAGCTAGGCGCTTGAAATTTTGCACAAATACTTCTTATTAGTGTAGGTCGGTTGGTATTGTAAATGGGCCATATCGGTCCATGTTTTGATATAGCTGCCATATAAACCGATCTTGGGTCTTGACTTCTTGAGCCTCTAGAGTGCGCAATTCTTATCCGATTGGGATGAAATTTTGCACGACGTGTTTTGTTATGACGTCCAACAACTATGCTAAGTATGGTTCAAATCGGTCCATAACCTGATATAGCTGCCATATAAACCGATCTTGGGTCTTGACTTCTTGAGCCTCTAGAGTGCGCAATTCTTATCCGATTGGCACGAAATTTTGCACGACGTGTTTTGTTATGACATCCAACAACTGTGCCAAGTATGGTTCAAATCGGTCTATAACCTGATACAGCTGCCATATAAACCGATCTTGGGTCTTGACTTCGTGAGCCTCTAGAGTGCGCAATTCTTATTCGATTGGGATGAAATTTTGCACGACGTGTTTTGTTACGATATCCAACAACTGTGCCAAGTATGGTTCAAATCGGTCCATAACCTGATATAGCTGCCATATAAACCGATCTTGGGTCTTGACTTCCTGAGCCTCTAGAGTGCGTAATTCTTATCCGATTGGGATGAAATTTTGCACGACGTGTTTTGTTATGACATCCAACAACTGTGCTAAGTATGGTTCAAATCGGTCCATAACCTGATATAGCTGTCATATAAACCGATCTTGGGTCTTGACTTCTTGAGCCTCTAGAGGGCGCAATTCTTATCCAATTTGAATGAATTTTGGCACGTAGTATTTTGTTATGATATCCAACAACTGTGCCAAGTATGGTTCAAATCGGTTCATAACCTGATATAGCTGCCATATAAACCGATCTGGGATCTTGACTTCTTGAGCCTCTAGAGGTCGCAATTATTATCCGATTTGCCTGAAATTTTGTACGACGGATTCTCTCATGACCTTTAACATACGTGTTTATTATGGTCTGAATCGGTTTATAGCCTGATATAGCTCCCATATAAATCGATCTCTCTATTTAACTTCTTGATCCCACAAAGGGCGCAATTCTTATTCGAATTGGCTGACATTTTACACAGGTCTCCAACATATAATTTAATTGTGGTCCAAACCGGACCATATCTTGATATCGCTCTAATAGCAGAGCAAATCTTTTCTTATATCCTTTTTTTGCCTAAGAAGAGATGCCGGGAAAAGAACTCGATATATGCGATCCATGGTGGAGGGTATATAAGATTCGGCCCGGCCGAACTTAGCACGCTTTTACTTGTTTTTACGATGTTTGCCGATTTTGTTCGAAATCGATTTAGATTTAGGCATAGCTCTCATATAAAGTTTCGTCCAATCTTGATTTATACTGCAATAATTCGATTATTTGTGTTAATTGCAACTCTTCGGATCACTAGTAAAGATAATAACAATCGGTTCAGATTTAGATATATCCTTCATTTATATATATCTCCTCATTTTCAGTTTTAGGGCCTTTGCAAGCGCATTTATGAACCGATTTTCAAACAAAAGTTTGGTCGAAATTCTTCATCTCAATTTTAAGCAAATTTATATTTTGAAGACTTAGCCTATATTACATACCCCATGTGGTGTATGGTATCAAAAGGTCGTTTTTGCCCGACTTTAGACCGTCCTTACTTGTTCTTACTACATTTCAAGAGTTTCCAAAAGTTCCACAGTGTTTTTTTATACCCGCCACCATAAGATGGGGGGTATACTAATTTCGTCATTCTGTTTGTAACTACTCGAAATAATCGTCTGAGACCCCATAAAGTATATATATTCTTGATTGTCGCGACATTTTATGTCGATCTAGCCATGTCCGTCCGTCTGTCCGTCCGTCCGTCCGTCTGCCTGTCGAAAGCACGCTAACTTCCGAAGGAGTAAAGCTAGCCACTTGAAATTTTGCACAAATACTTTTTATTAGTGTAGGTCGGTTGGTATTGTAAATGGGCCATATCGTTCCATGTTTTGATATAGCTGCCATATAAACCGATCTTGGGTCTTGACTTCTTGAGCCTCTAGCGTGCGCAATTCTTATCCGATCAGAATGAAATTTTGCACGACGTGTTTTGTTATGATATCCAACAACTGTGCCATGTATGGTTCAAATCGGTCCATAACCTGATATAGCTGCCATATAAACCGATCTGGGATCTTGACTTCTTAACCCCTAGAGGTCGCACTTATTATCCGATATGCCTGAAATTTTGTACGACGGATCCTCTCATGACCATCAACAAACGTGTTTATTATGGTCTGAATCGGTCAATAGCCCGATACAGATCCCACATAAATCGTTCTCTCTATTTTACTTCGTGAGCCCCCAATGGTCGCAATTCTTATACGAATTGGCTGAAATTTTACACAGGTCTCCAACATATAATTTAATTGTGGTCCGAACCGGACCATATCTTGATATCGTTTTAATAGCAGAGCAACTCTTTTCTTATATCCTTTTTTGCCTAAGAAGAGATGCCGGGAAAAGAACTCGACAAATGCGATCCATGGTGGAGGGTATATAAGATTCGGCCCGGCCGAACTTAGCACGCTTTTACTTGTTTTAAACCCTCCACCATAAGATGGGGGGTATACTAATTTCGTCATTCTGTTTGTAACTACTCGAAATATTCGTCTGAGACCCCATAAAGTATATATATTCTTGATCGCCGTGACATTTTATGTCGATCTAGCCATGTCCGTCCGTCTGTCCGTCCGTCCGTCCGTCCGTCCGTCCGTCCGTCTGTCTGCCGAAAGCACGCTAACTTCCGAAGGAGTAAAGCTAGCCGCTTGAAATTTTGCACAAATACTTCTTATTAGTGTAGGTCGGTTGGTATTGTAAATGGGCCATATCGGTCCATGTTTTGATATAGCTGCCATATAAACCGACCTTAGGTCTTGACTTCTTGAGCCTCTAGAGTGCGCAATTCTTATCCGATTGGAATGAAATTTTGCACGACGTGTTTTGCTATGATATCCAATAACTGTGCCAAGTATAGTTCAAATCGGTCCATAACCTGATATAGCTGCCATATAAACCGATCTTGGGTCTTGACTTCTTGAGCCTCTAGCGTGCGCAATTCTTATCCGATCAGAATGAAATTTTGCACGACGTGTTTTGTTATGATATCCAACAACTGTGCCAAGTATGGTTCAAATCGGTCTATAACCTGATATAGCTGCCATATAAACCGATCTTGGGTCTTGAATTCTTGAGCCTCTAGAGTGCGCAATTCTTATCCGATTGGAATGAAATTTTGCACGACGTGTTTTGTTATGATATCCAACAACTGTGCCATGTATGGTTGAAATGGGTCCATAACCTGAAATAGCTGCCATATAAACCGATCTTGGGACTTGACTTCTTGAGCCTCTAGAGGGCACAATTCTTATCCGATTTGAATGAATTTTTGCACGAAGTATTTCGTTATAATATCCAACAACTGTGCCAAGTATGGTTGAAATCGGTCCTTAGCCTGATATAGCTGTGATATAAACAGATCTGGGGATTTGACTTCTTGAGCTTCTAGAGGGCGCAATTCCTATCCGATTTGGCTGAAATTTTGCATGACGTATTTTATTTTTACTTTCAACAACTGTGTCAAATAAGGTTCAAATCGGTTCATAACCTGATATAGCTGCCATATAAACCGATCTGGGATCTTGACTTCTTGACCCCTAGAAGTCGCAATTATTATCAGATATGCCTGAAATTTTGTACGACGGATCCTCTCATGACCATCAACAAACGTGTTTATTATGGTCTGAATCGGTCTTTAGCCCGATACAGATCCCATATAAATCGTTCTCTCTATTTTACTTCGTGAACCCCAATGGGCGCAATTCTTATACGAATTGGCTGAAACTTTACACAGGTCTCCAACATATAATTTAATTGTGGTCCGAACCGGACCATATCTTGTTTATTGTTACTTTCAACAACTATGTCAAATAAAGTACAAGTCGGTTCATAACCAGATTTAGCTGCCATATAAACCGATCTGGGATCTTGACTTCTTGACCCCTAGAAGTCGCAATTATTATCCGATATGCCTGAAATTTTGTACGACGGATCCTCTCATGACCATCAACAAACGTGTTTTTTATGGTCTGAATCAGTCTTTAGCCCGATACAGATCCCATATAAATCGTTCTCTCTATTTTACTTCGTGAGCCCCAATGGGCGCAATTCTTATACGAATTGGCTGAAATTTTGCACAGGTCTCCAACATATAATTTAATTGTGGTCCGAAGCGGACCATATCTTGTTTATTGTTACTTTCAACAACTATGTCAAATAAAGTACAAGTCGGTTCATAACCTGATATAGCTGCCATATAAACCGATCTGGGATCTTGACTTCTTGACCCCTAGAAGTCGCAATTATTATCCGATATGCCTGAAATTTTGTACGACGGATCCTCTCATGACCATCAACAAACGTGTTTATTATGGTCTGAATCGGTCTTTAGCCCGATACAGCTCCCATATAAATCGGTCTCTCTATTTTACTTCTTGAGGCCACAAAGGGCGCAATTCTTATTCGAATTGGCTGACATTTTACACAGGTCTCCAACATAAATATAATTTAATTGTGGTCCAAACCGGACCATATCTTAATATCGCTCTAATAGCAGAGCAAATCTTTTCTTATATCCTGTTTTGCCTAAGAAGAGATGCCGGGAAAAGAACTCGACAAATGCGATCGATGGTGGAGGGTATATAAGTTTCGGCCCGGCCGAACTTAGCACGCTTTTACTTGTTTTTATACCCTCCACCATAAGATGGGGGGTATACTAATTTCGTCATTCTGTTTGTAACTACTCGAAATATTCGTCTGAGACCCCATAAAGTACATATATTCTTGATCGTCGTGAAATTTTATGTCGATCTAGCCACAGTCTGTCCGTCTGTCTGTCGAAAGCACGCTAACTTCCGAAGGAGTAAAGCTAGCCGCTTGAAATTTTGCACAAATACTTCTTATTAGTGTAGGTCGGTAGGTATTGTAAATGGGCCATATCGGTCCATGTTTTGATATAGCTGTCATATAAACCGATCTTAGGTCTTGATTTCTTGAGCCTCTAGAGTGCGCAATTCTTATCCGATTGGAATGAAATTTTGCACGACTCGTTTTGTTATGATATCCAACAACTGTGCCAAGTATGGTTCAAGTCGGTCCATAACCTTATATAGCTGCCATATAAACCGATCTTGGGTCTTGACTTCTTAAGCCTCTATAGGGCGCAATTCTTATCCGATCAGAATGAAATTTTGCACGACGTGTTTTGTTATGATATCCAACAACTGTGCCAAGTATGGTTCAAATCGGTTCATAAACTGATATAGCTGCCATATAAACCGATCTTGGGTCTTGACTTCGTGAGCCTCTAGAGTGCGCAATTCTTATCCGAATGGAATGGAATTTCGCACGACGTGTTTTGTTATGATACCCAACAACCTTGCCAAGTATGGTTCAAATCGGTCCATAACCTGATATAGCTGCCATATAAACCGATCTTGGGTCTTGACTTCTTGAGCCTCTAGAGGGCACAATTCTTATCCGATTTGAATGAATTTTTGCACGAAGTATTTCGTTATGATATTCAACAACTGTGCAAAGTATGGTTGAAATCGGTCAATAACCTGATATAGCTGTCATATAAACAGATCTGGGGATTTGACTTCTTGAGCTTCTAGAGGGCGCAATTTCTATCCGATTTGGCTGAAATTTTGCATGACGTATTTTATTTTTACTTTCAACAACTGTGTCAAATAAGGTTCAAATCGGTTCACAACCTGATATAGCTGCCATATAAACCGATCTGGGACCTTGACTTCTTGACCCCAAGAGGTCGCAATTATTATCCGATATGCCTGAAATTTTGTACGATGGATCCTCTCATGACCATCAACAAACGTGTTTATTATGGTCTGAATCGGTCTATAGCCCGATACAGATCCCATATATATCGTTCTCTCTATTTTATTTCGTGAGCCCCAATGGGCGCAATTCTTATACGAATTGGCTGACATTTTACCGGACCATATCTTGATATCGTTTTAATAGCAGAGCAACTCTTTTCTTATCTCCTTTTTTGCCTAAGAAGAGATGCCGGGAAAAGAACTCGACAAATTCGATCCATGGTGGAGGGTATATAAGATTCGGCCCGGCCGAACTTAGCACGCTTTTACTTGTTTTTTTATACCCTCCACCATAAGATGGGGGGTATACTAATTTCGTCATTCTGTTTGTAACTACTCGAAATATTCGTCTGAGACCCCATAAAGTATATATATTCTTGATCGTCGTGAAATTTTATGTCGATCTAGCCATGTCCGTCCGTCTGTCCGTCCGTCCGTCCGTCCGTCCGTCCGTCCGTCCGTCCGTCCGTCCGTCCGTCCGTCCGTCCGTCCGTCTGTCTGTCGAAAGCACGCTAACTTCCGAAGGAGTAAAGTTAGCCGCTTGAAATTTTGCACAAATACTTCTTATTAGTGTAGGTCGGTTGGTATTGTAAATGGGCCATATCGGTCCATGTTTTGATATAGCTGCCATATAAACCGATCTTGGGTCTTGACTTCTTGAGCCTCTAGAGTGCGCAATTCTTATCCGATTGGAATGAATTTTTGCACGTCGTGTTTTGTTATGATATCCAACAACTGCGCCAAGTATAGTTCAAATCGGTCCATAACCTGATATAGCTGCCATATAAACCGATCTTGGGTCTTGACTTCTTGAGCCTCTAGCGTGCGCAATTCTTACCCGATCAGAATGAAATTTTGTACGGCGTGTTTTTTTATGATAACCAACAACTGTGCCAAGTATGGTTCAAATCGGTTCATAACCTGATATAGCTGCCATATAACCCGATCTTGGGTCTTGACTTCTTGAGCCTCTAGAGTGCGCAATTCTTATCCGATTGAAATGAAATTTTGCACGACGTGTTTTGTTATTATATTCAACAACTGTGCTAAGTATGGTTCAAATCGGTTCATAACCTGATATAGCTGCCATATAAACTGATCTTGGGTCTTGACTTCTTGAGCCTCTAGATGGCGCAATTCTTATCCGATTGAAATGGAATTTCGCACGACGTGTTTTGTTATGATACCCAACAACTGTGCCAAGTATGGTTTAAATCGGTCCATAACCTGATATAGCTGCCATATAAACCGATCTTGAGTCTTGACTTCTTGAGCCTCTAGAGTGCGCAATTCTTATCCGATTGGAATGAATTTTTGGCACCAAGTATTTCGTTAAGATATCCAACAACTGTGCCAAGTATGGTTGAAATCGGTCCATAACCTGATATAGCTGCCATATAAACAGATCTGGGGATTTGACTTCTTGAGCTTTTAGAGGGCGCAATTCCTATCCGATTTGGCTGAAATTTTGCATGACGTATTTTATTTTTACTTTTAACAACTGTGTCAAATAAGGTTCAAATCGGTTCATAACCTGATATAGCTGCCATATAAACCGATCTGGGATCTTGACTTCTTGACCCCTAGAAGTCGCAATTATTATTACCGATATGCCTGAAATTTTGTACGACGGATCCTCTCATGACCATCAACAAACGTGTTTATTATGATCTGAATCGTTCTATAGCCCGATACAGATCCCATATAAATCGTTCTCTCTATTTTACTTCGTGAGCCCCAATGGGCGCAATTCTTATACGAATTGGCTGAAATTTTACACAGGTCTCCAACATATAATTTAATTGTGGTCCGAACCGGACCATATCTTGATATCATTTTAATAGCAGAGCAACTCTTTTCTTATATCCTTTTTTGCCTAAGAAGAGATGCCGGGAAAAGAACTCGACAAATGCGATCCATGGTGGAGGGTATATAAGATTCGGCCCGGCCGAACTTAGCACGCTTTTACGTGTTTATAACCGCCACCATAAGATGGGGGGTATACTAATTTCGTCATTCTGTTTGTAACTACTCGAAATATTCGTCTGAGACCCCATAAAGTATATATATTCTTGATCGTCGCGACATTTTATGTCGATCTAGCCATGTCCGTCCGTCCGTCCGTCCGTCCATCCGTCTGTCTGTCGAAAGCACGCTAACTTCCGAAGGAGTAAAGCTAGCCACTTGAAATTTTGCACAAATACTTCTTATTAGTGTACGTCGGTTGGTATTGTAAATGGGCCATATCGGTCCATGTTTTGATATAGCTGCCATATAAACCGATCTTGGGTCTTGACTTCTTGAGCCTCTAGAGTGCGCAATTCTTATCCGATTGGAATGAAATTTTGCACGACGTGTTTTGCTATGATATCCAACAACTGTGCCATGTATGGTTCAAATCGGTCCATAACCTGATGTAGCTGTCATATAAACCGATCTTGGGTCTTACTTCTTGAGCCTCTAGAGGGCACAATTCTTATCTGATTTGAATGAATTTTTGCACGAAGTATTTCGTTATGATATCCAACAACTGTGCCAAGTATGGTTGAAATCGGTCCATAATCTGATATAGCTGTCATATAAACATATCTGGGGATTTGACTTCTTGAGCTTCCAGAGGGAGCAATTCCTATCCGATTTGGCCGAAATTTTGCATGACATATTTTATTTTTACTTTCAACAACTGTGTCAAATAAGATTCAAATCGGTTCATAACCTGATATAGCTGCCATATAAACCGATCTGGGATCTTGACTTCTTGACCCCTAGAGGTCGCACTTATTATCCGATATGCCTGAAATTTTGTACGACGGATCCTCTCATGACCATCAACAAACGTGTTTATTATGGTCTGAATCGGTCTATAGCCCGATACAGATCCCACATAAATCGTTCTCTCTATTTTACTTCGTGAGCCCCCAATGGGCGCAATTCTTATACGAATTGGCTGAAATTTTACACAGGTCTCCAACATATAATTTAATTGTGGTCCGAACCGGACCATATCTTGATATCGTTTTAATAGCAGAGCAACTCTTTTCTTATATCCTTTTTTGCCTAAGAAGAGATGCCGGCAAAAGAACTCGACAAATGCGATCCATGGTGGAGGGTATATAAGACTCGGCCCGGCCGAACTTAGCACGCTTTTACTTGTTTTTTTTTTTTTTTTTTAACTTGAATGTTAATGTTTCCAACAATTTAAGAAATGTATCACCATATCCCAGCCATAAGTGAAGTCGTGGTAGCCAAAATACATTATAAATAAATTGTCACTGCTAAAAACCAAGTACTACGTTACATTTAATTGCACATAAAGGGGTAATTTTTAAAGAGCTATAGTTTAAAAAAATAAAATAAAATTCAGAAAAATTCATGAAATCTTTATTTGAATCGATAGTACGATCCATATAATTTAATGTTTGAAGATTAGTTAATGCAAATGTTGACCGTGACTGTGCGTCAAATGGTCCATCCGCTTAGTCCAATTTTGGAAAACTCTTTCCAACATTTCGTATCTCACAAATAAATGCTTCAATGTTGTCTTCCATTGCGTCAATTGAAGCGGGCTTGTCTGTATAGACATGAGCTTTAACATAGCCCCACAAAAAATAATAAAATCGCACGATATAGGCGGCCAATTGACCGGTCCCGAACGTGAAATAAAATGTTCGCCGAATCGCCTCTCAATAAGTCCATTGCTACCAGTGCTGCGTGGCATGTGGCACCGTCTTATTGAAACCACATGTCTTGAAAGTCAAGCTCATGTATTTTTGGCCAAAAAAGGTGGGTATCTTCTCACAGTAGCTCTCACCTTTCATAGTTGCGTTACGATTCGCATCATCTTTGAAGAAGTACGGTCCAATGATGCCACCAGCCCAATAGCTTTTTCTGTATGCATTGGTAGCTCTTGCAATGCTGTTGGATAACCTTCACTCCAAAATCGACAAGTCTGCTTATTTTCGTACCCATTGACCCAAAAATTATCTTCGTCGCTCAATGGAAGAAGCGCACGATGAACCTTCTTAATAGAGCATGCATTTGGATAATAAAATTCAATAATTAGCTAACGTTGTTCGTTTGTAGGAAGATTCATGGTTAAATTATAGACCAAACTGAAGATGTTTGACAGTGAAACAAAACACGAAACGTGCATGAGTTGTTTAAACCAGCGTTGCCAAAAGATAATAACTAAAAAATTCACCCTTTACATATATGTGAGGAACTTTAATTCCGCATCACTTGTTCGATAAAACAAAACAAGAATCATGAATATCACTTTATCCTTTCCGATTTTATGTAACTGGCGACACAAAAGTCAATTTTTGAAAAACGTGACATTTTCCAAACCCCCCGCCGTCATCATTAAGCATAAAAACCGACCGCATTATTTACGCAATAGACCTTATTTTAATGGATGTATAAATCATTCCCAAACTCGTTGTTAAAATCTCTTTTTTGGAGAGGTTGGACCGATCTGGACCATATTCGGCACAGTTGTAGATAGGTCTCCCCGTTCCAAATTTTATCCAAATCGGATAAAGAAAAAACGCGTTTTATAAGCTTATGATGTTTTATTTGTAGATCGGTATTGGTGTCATACAGAGCATTCTTCAAATTAAAAATTTAAGTCTTATAAAATGCGTATTTTTTATTTAAATAAAATTTTTTTGCTGCTCAGATCAACAGGAAAAAAGTTGTGGACTTGTTTCCATTTTTTTCAACGTTTGGCGCACTGTGCGTTGTATTCAAACAAAATGAAATAAGTTTTCAACCTTTTATCTACACAAGACACCAACCACTATAGGACGCGTTTCGTCCTGCATGCATGCATTTTCCCTACTAAATATTCTGAATTTATGGAGTTTCTTAATTTCAAACAAAACATCTGAATTTCAGTTGAAATTTCTCAATTACAAATAGTATTTTCAGAAAAACACTTGAAAGTGGTGTAGTCTGAATTTCAATAGAAACATTTGAACTGAATTTCAAATAATATATTATGAATTTCAATGTAAATATTTCGAATTTAGATATATAGAATATCTGAATTTCAGTATTTTAAATGGAGTATATGAACTTCAAATGGAATATCAGAATATCAAATGGAATTTCTGAATTTCGAATAAAATATCTAAATTTCAAAATAAAATTTCTGAACTATCAATAGAATTTCTCAATTTCAATTGGTTTTTTCTGACTTATACTTGAAATTAATGTATTCTGAATTTCAATTTAAATATTCTGAGTTTTAAAATAAATGTTCTGAATTAAAATATGCTGAATTTTAAATGAAGTGTCTGAATATCAATCAACATATTCTGAACTTCAAATAAAATATGTGAGGTCAAATTAAAGTATTCTGAATTTCAAATAGATATTCTGTATTTCAAATAGATAATCTGAATTCCAAATTAAATATTTGAATTTCAATTGAAATATTCTGAATTTCAAATGAGGTGTCCGAATTTCAAATTAAATATTCTGAATTTCAAGTGTTATATCTGAATATCAAATGGAAATTTTGAATTTCAAATACAATACTTAATTCCATTATAGTGAATTGTAATTGGTGTCTTCTGACTTACACTTGAAAATGCTGTCAGACCACACCATTTCGATTTCAATATTCTGAATTTCAATTCAAATATTCTAAATTGAAATATGCTGAAATTCAAATGGAATATTAAATTTTAATTAGCATATCTAAAATTTCAAAAAAATAAGTGAATTTCTATTGAAATGTTCCGAATTTTATATGGAGTATATGAATTTTAAAAGAAGTATTCTGAATTTTAAGAGGAATATTTGAATATCAAATGAAATTTCTGAATTTGGAATGGAATTTCTAAAATGCAAATAAAATATCTGATCTTCAAATGAAGTATTTGAAGTTCAAATAGAATATCTGAATATCATACGGAATTTCTGAAATTCAAATTTACTGCTTGAATTTTAAATTAAATTCCCAATTTAAAATGGAAATTATTAATTTCAACAGGTTTAATCTGAATTACATTTGAAAGCTACACAAGTCTGTATTAAAATATTCTGAATTTGACCTAAAATATTTTGCATTTTAGATAAAACTAAATAGCTGACCCGGGCCCGCTCCGCTGCGCCTTCTTTTACTTCACATGGAACAAAACTTTCCTTGGAATATTTATTAAATTAAAGAGCTTTTAGCAAAATACCATTCTACGAAAATAGTATATCGCTTGACTTACAGTCTGAATACCATATCTTTATTGGTCTACGAATTTAAGTTTGGATGTAAGGTGTACTTCATTCTTAAAATACTTTATTTCAGACCGATATTCTCATGATATCTGATTTATGGGTGTTTTCGGGGGTGAGGTGGTCCCTCAGACACTTGGCCCTGAAAAATATCAGCATCGTGCTCTTATTATGGCCCCAAAATAGAGTATCAAATTCGTTTTCTAATCTCAAATACCTTTCACTGGAGCCACATATTGGCATGTTCGAAAAATGTTTACCCTTTGGGTGTGTTTTGGGGAAGGGGTGATGTTCTATATACATGGTTCTACATTTGGATATCAAATTCGTATTCTACTCCCAAAAACCATTTTTTGAGCCCCATTTTGCGATGGTCAATAAAAAATTGCTATTTGTGGGGTATTTTGGGAAAGGGGTAGACCCCCAGGAAATTGGTCCCGAAAGTGGGTATCAAAACTTGCTTTACCCCCCAATACCTTTCATTTAAGCTCCACATTGACATGGTCGATAAATATGCCCGATTTAGGGGTGTTTTGGGTATTGGGGTGGTTCCCCAAACACTAAGCCCGGAAAAAATATCAGCAACGTGCTCTATTCTCATATATCTATATATGATTTATTTGAACCCCATATTGCCATTGGGCTCAAAATTGGATTTCAAATTTGTTTTGTAATCTCATTTAAACTCCTTATTGCAAAAGTCCCTAAAAACAATAAATATTTAGTTCCACTCTCTTTAAAACCCAAATTGTCTTGGTGAGCAAATACGTCCTATTTGGGGGTTGTTATGGTGGTGGGACGTCCCATAGACAGTTGGTTTCTTACGTTGATATCAGATACGCGGCCCCCTAGGTACCCTATCCGAAATTTGGATACCAAATTTTTATTTTTAGGGTACTATATGAGAGCACACAAAATTTCGCTTAAATCGCACCACCCATCTCCGAGATCTGGCGTTTCTGAAAATAAGGGTAAGGGGAAGGGTCCGCCCCCCTTCAGATTTAAACAAGTAAAAGCGTGCAAAGTTCGGCCGGGCCGAATCTTATACACCCTCCACCATGGATCGCATTTGTCGAATCCTTTTTCCGGCATCTCTTCTTAGGCAAAAGAGGAAATAAGAAAAGATTTGCTCTGCTATTAGAGCGATATCAAGATATGGTCCGGTTTGGACCACAATTAAATGGAGACCCGTGTAAAATGTCAGCCAATTCGAATAAGAATTGCGCCCTTTGGGAGCTCAAGAAGTAAAATAGAGAGTTCGATTTATATGGGAGCTGTATCGTGTTATAGACCGATTCAGACCATAATAAACACGTATGTTGATGGTCATGAGAGGATCCGTCGTACAAAATTTCAGGCAAATCGTGTAATAAATGAAAACTCTAGAGGCTCAAGAAGTCAAGATCCCAGATCGGTTTATATGGCAGCTTTATCGGGTTATAAACCGATTTGAACCTTATTTGACACAGTTGTTGAAAGTAAGAATAAAATACGTCATGCAAAATTTCAGCCGAATAAGATAGGAATTGCGCCCTCTAGAAGCTCAAGAAGTCAAGTCCCCAGATCTGTTTATATGACAGCTATATCAGGTTATGAACCGATTTGAACCATACTTGGCACAGTTGTTTGAATACTACGTGCCAAAATTCATTCAAATCGGATAAGAATTGCGCCTTCTAGAGGCTCAAGAAATCATGACCCAAGATCGGTTTATATGACAGCTATATCAGGTTATGGACGATTTAATGTGTACTGCGAATCGGATATCATTATTCTGCCGGTGAAAATTGCATACCTTATGTTCCATAGCAGTTATATCGAAATATGTTCCGATTTGGACCAAATACTAATAAGTACAATTCAATTGTTCAATTGTGCATAACAAAATATTTGTCTTTTTAGTAGCTATATCAAAAAATAAACCGATCTGAACCATAAACGACACGGACGTCGAAAAGCCTAACATAAGTAACTGTGTCAAATTTCAGTGAAATCGGATTATAAATGCGCCTTTTATGGGGCCAAGACTTCAAATCGAGATAACGGTCTACATGGCAGCTATATCCAAATCTGGACCGATTTGGGCCAAGTTGCATAAAAATTGCGAAGATCCTAACACTAAGCACTGTCCCAAATTTCATGAAAATCGGAAAATACCTAAATCGGAAGATCGGTCTATATGGCAGCTATATCCGAATCTGGACCGATCTGAGCTAAATTGGCGAAGGATTTTTAAGGGCCTAACCCAACGCCCTCTCCCAAATTTCAGCAAAATCAGATAATATATGTGGCTTTTATGGGCCTAAGATCCTGAATCGGCGGATCGGTCTATATGGGGGCTATATGAAGATTTAGTCCGATATAGCCAATCTTCGACCTTAACCTGCATACGGACAAACAAAATTTGTGAAAAGTTTCAGCTCAATATCTATATTTTTTATGATTGTAGCGTGATTTTAACTGACAGACGGACGGACATGTCTAGATCGTCTTAGATTTTTAAGCAGATCAAGAATATAAAGTATATATATTCTATATAGGGTCGGAAATAGATATTTCGATGTGTTGCAAACGGAATGACAAAATGAATATACCCCCATCCTTCGGTACAAATGTTTTTACTGTTCCAAGAGAAACCTAAATAATGTGAACCATAAGGCTGATGATCCAAGAAGTCCATCCAGACAAGATTACATGCAAATGCGTAATCGAGTTACAAAAAAAACTTCCTGTGATACACGATATGTGTATGAACATTGAACCAGATGATTTCCCTCAAGCTGGTTAATCCAACATGTTAATCTAGATCACAGGGTGGTTCAATTTTAGCGGGTTAAGAACCCCATATGTTCAAACACATGGCCGTCAATCAGCTCGAAATTTAGTACTCAACCATTTGGAAATCGCAACCTTTACTCTAACGTTACAAGTCAAGGCAGTCAAATAGACGACTCAGACGACTTAACGATTGACATGTAATTAGATATTTACTTTGAAGCTACAACAGTGCAAAATAGGTACGATAATTTCAAAGTTTTAGGAATGATGTTGCGTCATGCTTTATAATTCATTCAACATAAATGAGATTCATGTTATGCACTGGAATTGCCAAGGCATAACGACAAAATTCAGCAATTATGCAGCTGGATTTTTCCTTTTTACAACAAAATCAAATGTTTTTCTCTTAAACGAAACATTTCTCAAACCTCATCACAAATTCTAGATGGGAGGCAAAAAATCTACAGCAATGATCGATGAAGTAATACCTTTTGGCTGAAGATACATTTAATTAATAAGAACAATGTTATTATAACATTTGCTTATACCCCATATTATAAGCCTAATATTAAAGATGACTTAGAAAAGTTAACTAGCAAAAATAATGATTTTAATTTTTAGCGACTTCAACGCTCAACATTCAAGCTGGAATTGTGTAATGAATAACACAGCTGGGAACGTACATTATAAATATCAAAATCAGTCCTGTGTACATATTCGAGCAGAATTTATATGTGGTCTTTTAAATACACTTTGATCCGCAATATCCAGAAAGAATTATTAGGATATCTCTTTTTGGTTTTTTTAGAAGTTTTGAGCCCTATCGAGCAAAAAAATAATTTTGGCAGTCTGTCTACAAATGACATTTGACGGGCCACAATGACTTGGCACCCGGAGCAATTTTTATAAATTCCGGGAAGAAAAATTTAGGGCCTTTCCACGAAATGCCTGGACAACCTAGGGCCTTGAAATTTTGAAGATTATCTCGATATCACTTCAGCTCTATCTGTTCTCCTATGACATATTTTTTACTGTGTTGTTGTCTCGATCGGTCTACACGTCCGTTGGGGGTTTTATGGTGGGGCTAGCGCCATGCGAATTAGCTTCAAACTTTAATATAAGTTTCATTTTTACGGTATTTGGAAGTTCGTAAATGTGAGTCCAATATAATTACATCGATCCACTTTTAATTTAGGGTGGCTGTTTTTGGGGGAAGGTTCCGACCCGCTTCCGATATCAAAATTTTATATTTTATTCTTTCCAGACCATCCTAAAAATCTGTGAAAAATTAAAGGATATCGGTTCGGTCGTTTTCGAATCTCGAAAAAACGGACAAGCAAACATACTATGAATTGTATATAGAGAGATGTTGCTTTCTATGTCATAGTTATAATGGGCCCAAAAAAATTGAGGTAAGGTAGTAACATTAAAACGGTATTGATGTTAATTTTGATTTGGATTGGTGACATAATTTACAATGACTTGCTGCAAAAAGTGTCCACATTCGATAATTCAGTTAAATGCTAAAAGTGTTTTTTTTTTTGCATTTTTTGGCCAAAAAAGTATTTTCGTTAATAAGTCTCAATTGAAAAAATAGCTTAAATACCAATATATATCTATTTTTTTAAGTGGAAATTTTATGGATGCTTTTCAAGTGAAAATTGAACAAGCTATGTCAACATAAACGGGTGCTTAAGTTATTTTAAGATAGGCAATTTCTTTATTTTTTCATACCCACCACCGAAGGATGGTGGTGGGTATGGGTCGAAATATCCATTTCCGACCCTATAAAGTATATATATTCTTGATCGGCGTAAAAATCTAAGATGATCTAGCCATGTTCGTCCGTCTGACCGCCTGTCTGTTGAAATCACACTACAGTTTTTAAGAATAGAGATATTCAGCTGAAATTTTGCACAGATTCTCTTTTTGTCCATAAGTTTGTCCATAGGTTAAGTTCGAAGATTGGCTATATCGGACTATATCTTGATATAGCCCCCATATAGACCGATCCGCCGATTTAGAGTCTTAGGCCCATAAAAGCCACATTTATTATCCGATTTTGCTGAAATTTGGGTCAGTGAGTTATGTAAAGCCCTTCGACATTCTTCGTCAATTTGGCCCACATCGGTCCAGATTTGGATATAGCGGCCATATGGACCGATCCCCCGATTTAGGGTCTTAGGCCAATAAAAGCCACATTTATTATCCGATTTATGACAGTGAGTTGTGTAAGGCCACCGAAATCCTTCTTCAATTTGGGTCAGATCAGTCCAGATTTGGATATAGCTGTCATATAGACTGATCTCTCGATTTAAGGTATTGGGCCATAAAAAGTGGATATGGCTAACAAAATGACCAATATTTTGTTCTACGAAATTGAACAATTATTTGTACTTATAAGACCACACAATATCCGTGTTAAATGTAGTCCAAATATTTCGATAAAGCGTCTATAGGGGCATAAATTTATGAACCGGTTTATGACGAAAGGTGGTTTACATATATAGCCGAGGAGGTGGGTATCCAAAGTTCGGCCCAGCCGAACTTAACGCCTTTTTACTTGTTTTCTATAACAGTCAACCAAACTAGAGAGGCATAAGTAAGTATTGGTCTAATCACGTTTCTTAAAAGCCAGTAGACTCTCCTCGGATTCAGGCCCCATTTCGAGCCTACGGCCTGCCTACATAGTGCCCAACATCTGTGAGCCTCCTCAGTACGCTCCGAATGTGACACTTCCAATAAAGTTTTCTATCCAAGATCACTCCTAAGTATTTAACCATGTCATATATCGAAATCGTTTTGTTGAGGAAACGTGGTGCGTCAAATTGGCCCACCTTCGTTTTCGTCATGAACAGGCATATTCAGTCTTCTCGGGGATAACATTGAGACCTCAGGGTCTAGCCCAGTCATAAGCCATATGCAAGACTTTTTCGGTCCTTCTGCACAGCTGGTTCGAATCGTTACCCCTAAGAAGTATTATAACATCGTCTGCATAGCAGACGGGTTCAAATCCATTCTCAGTCAGCATCCGTAATAGGTTATTTATGGTGGTCACCCAAAGTGGTGGCGATAGAATGCCCCCCTCTCGCGTGCTCTATGTCACTTTCGTCCTTATATGTCATGGGACCCGCAATTTATCCACATATTCCTTAGCTTATGGTTAATCAAGTCTCTAAGGACAGGATCCACCCGGTATTGGTCTAAGGACTGTCGGTTTGCACATTGTAAAAAGCCCCCTAGATGTCAATGCAAACCGCCAATGTTTACCTCTTGGCATCGGACGATTATTCTAATTTATGCACAACCTCGTGCAGGGCATTCTCCATCGACCTACCCTTGACATAGGAATGCTGTTTGTATTTGTGCAGTTGGCTGGATGTCCTACTCCTTATCATGGTATCCACAATACGTTCCGTGGATTTGAGTGGAAAGGACGTAAGACGTTTAGGTCTGTAGGCCTTTGGTGTCGCAAAACTTGCTCTCAAGCTTGGGTATAAATACCACCCTTGCCCTGCCAGGCTTTCGGAGTATATGCAATTCCTAGACAATTTGTGAAAGAAGTGGCCATATGGGGCGCCAGGCGGACGCCTTCTTCTGTAGTGAGGTTAGGTTAGGTTTAAGTGGCAGTCTGCCATCAGACTCACTTAGTCGTTTTCGTCCATTGTGAT
This sequence comes from Stomoxys calcitrans, assembly GCF_963082655.1. Lineage (NCBI taxonomy): Eukaryota > Metazoa > Arthropoda > Insecta > Diptera > Muscidae > Stomoxys > Stomoxys calcitrans. Next base: position 87,239,333 of record NC_081552.1, on the reverse strand, counting down.
ACCACAGGAACAGGAGAAGGAAGATGCCTTCTAGTCCCTACCGCTGAATCCTCCAGATCGCTTTAAAAGCCCAATAACTTGCCAATGTTCACATTCCGCTAGTTTGGAACCAACCGTATAGAAGTCTATGTAACTTCGGTTACTAGGGATATCATAGCTCCAACCGGTTCTATCAGGAATTACTATACATTTTATCAAAAAGCGGCACAGGTAGGGTGTAATCCACACAGCCTGGAACATCGGATATTGTATCAAGGATAACATAGTGTCCGTAGCCGCCATATGGCCAATGAGAAAACTCCCTTAACCTCACGGCGGTGGTTGCAGCAAAATGTTTAGCCACAATGTCCATAGGCATTAGATGTAACATTAAATTCAGTGCAACAGATGGTGTCGTCCTGAGTGCGGCTGCGATCCAGTTAAGTATTGAGCAGTTGGTGGACTTTTGCATCGCCGTCCACCTGACCACAACTCCATATAGCATTATAGGTCTGACAACTGCAGTATATACCCAATGCATGACACGCGGCCTAAGCCCCAACCTTTGCCAATGGCTCTCTTGCAGGTGTATAGGGCAAGAGTTGCCTTTCTTGCCCTTTCCAAAATGTTGGATTTGAAGTTCAATTTCCTGTCCAGCAAAACACCCAGGTATTTTGCGCTTTCTGTAAATGAAACATTCTATCCTCCCAAGGAGACAGGTTCCACTGTAGGCTACTTGTATCTCCTACTGAAAAGAAATACTTCTGTCTTGCACGGATTTATACCTAATCCACTTTCTGTAGCCCACTTTGCTGTTGCACGTAGAGCTTCCTGAAGTATATCTCTTAGAGTGCTAGGAAACTATCCCTAACCGCAACTGCCACGTCATCAGCATACGCAACCACTTTTATACCTTTTTTTTCAAGAGACAATAATATATTCTTAATGACCAAAGTAGAGGAGACAGTACACCTCCTTGTAGTGTTCATCTGCTGACCCATCTTTTTAGATTCACAGATCCCAAGCCTGCCGTAATGCATCTTTTACTAAGTAAATTATTAATAAACTTTCTTACGGTAGAGTTGATGCCAAGTAACTCCAACTCCTTCATGATTGACGCCGGTTTTACATTATTGAAAGCACCTTCAATGTCAAGAAATGCTGCCACTGTATATTCCTTGACAGCGAGAGAACCGTCTATATAGCCGACTAGTTCGTGAGGGGCTGTTTCAGTGGATTTGCTTTTACTATATGCATGCTGCTGCCATGACAGGCGATCTCCAGGGATCTTTGCCCTTTAGATATGTTTCTATCAACCTCTCAAGAGCATTCAGCATAAAGGATGACAGGCTAATAGGACGAAAATCTTCCGGCTTCGTGTGGTAGGGTTTTCCTGCTTTCGGAATGGAAATAACCTTCGTGTCCCTCCATCCCACAGGTATATGTGACATTATGATACAAGCAGAGTATAGCAGACACATCTTGTAATTCAATCTGCGATACATCATCAGGGCCTGGCGACTTAAAGGAGTCGAAACTTCTTATCACACAAATGATTTTCGGCTTAGACACAATTTCCCTAACAGCCTCCGATGAATGCGTACCAGTGACAACCTCTTCTAACGCCACGTTGTCCGTTAGAGAATTTTCCGGGAGATGTGTATCAACGAGTAGTTCTACTGTTTCCTCACTAGACATTGTCCATACAATCTCTGACTTCTGAATATACCCCACCGTAGTATGTCTCGAAGACAGAATCTTTCAGATTCTATATCCTCCATGGAACTGCAGATATTTACCCAGGATTTGTTCTAAGCCTTTCTCAGCGCGCCCTTATATTTTCTTAACTCAGCCTTATAGATGTCCCAATCGTGTTATTCTCTTGCTTAGACCAACCAGCTCTGGGGTCTACCATGGCGGTCGCTGTTTGCCCCTTCGCTTGTCACTAGGGCATGCTGACACAAGCGAGTCATTCAGGGCCTTCGTGATCCGCTTGACCACTATGTCTATACCGTCCGTAGTTTCCACTTCCTTTTCTGTTCTAGACGTGCAGAATTTGTGCCGAAATTTATCCCAATCCGCATTTCTTCTGTTTAGCCGAGGGACCACTTCTGTAGTATTTTCTTTAAAGCTGAAACTAATATAACGATGATCATAAAAGCTGTGGTCATCCAACACATCCCAGTCGCATATTCCTCCACTTATATCTTCCGATACAATGTAATATCTAGTAACTCCTGCCTGTTCCTGGTAATAAAGGTCGGTTTATCCCCTTTATTACAAATCGCCAGATTGCAAATTTAATATCCGAACTTCCCCATATCTGGTGATGTGCATTAGCATCACTTCCTTCAATGAGGCTCTTCTTCCCTACAGAAACGGCTTCAACCAGCGAATTAAGGTTTGAATCTCTGAATCGTTTGCCACGTATAAGGAAGCCAGCCAGTAATGAGACTTGTTTATTTCAAAGCTGGCTACAATTAAATCTTCAGTGCATAGTGACGGAAGAAGAGAAACATTTAGACTACTCTTTGCAAGAATACAGGCTCTGTGTCTCCCATTCCCCAAACCCTTGAGAAGTTTAAATCCATGAATTCTTAGTTCACGAATCTTTCCTCCACACACCCATGGTTCCTGAATAAGAACCACTTTAAGTCTACCTGTGATCAGGAGGACTTTTAGTGCCGCCGAAGCGGCCTTACAATGGTATAGATTTAAAGGGTGATTTTTTTGAGGTTAGGATTTTCATGCATTAGTATTTGACAGATCACGTGGGATTTCAGACATGGTGTCAAAGAGAAAGATGCTCAGTATGCTTTGACATTTCATCATGAATAGACTTACTAACGAGCAACGCTTGCAAATCATTTTCAGTGAATAGGCCCTAGAAAAGTTGGCAGAAAATCCGCTTTTTTATCGACAAATTTTGTTCAGCGATGAGGCTCATTTCTGGTTGAATGGCTACGTAAATAAGCAAAATTGCCGCATTTGGAGTGAAGAGCAACCAGAAGCCGTTCAAGAACTGCCCATGCATCCCGAAAAATGCACTGTTTGGTGTGGTTTGTACGCTGGTGGAATCATTGGACCGTATTTTTTCAAAGATGCTGTTGGATGCAACGTTACGGTGAATGAACACATTTCGAACCGAACACTGATTTTGGTAATAAAATTCAATGATTTGCAAGCGTTGCTCGTTAGTAAGTCTATTCATGATGAAATGTCAAGGCATACTGAGCATCTTTCTCTTTGACATCATGTCTGAAATCCCACGTGATCTGTCAAATACTAATGCATGAAAATCCTAACCTCAAAAAAATCACCCTTTATATGTAGAAACCGGACCATAGTCATTTTTCAGAACTTCCACCACTGTTGTGTTATCCTCGTCCTCCGATTTTCCTGGTGGAATCATCCTCACAATATTTGTTAGAACTTGTCATGGTGAGCGTCCGTACGCATCCAGGGGCTGGTCAGGACACTGGACACTTGCGGTGTGAACGATTTCTCATTAGATGCTTCACTAGCTGCTGCTGTCGAAGTACTTTTTGAGTTCCGTGCTTCCCCAATGGGGCACACCTTGAGCCCAGTCCAACTGGATGACCCACCCACACAGGGCTTGTCGGGTCCTGTTTCGATGCCATCCCCTGCTGTTCCGATTGCGGCAGGGAGATTTTAGTCTCCTGCAATCGTCCAGACTTTAGCGTTGTGGTCGATAGTTCCTCGGGCAAGCGTTCAGCAACAACTGCTGAGTCGTCTTCTGATTTCCCAGCCCTACCGCTTCTATAGACCTTCAGTTTCAATTTGTTGAATCAGTAAAATACAACGCCTTCAGACTGGTTGAATCAAATCTTTCAGTCGGTGGTTGAAAGATTGGGATTATATTCCCTTAGTCTTCCAAGTATCGATTCAGGATCTGAGGGACTCCTTGGTATCAAACATCTTCCTTCTTGATTAAATCTTGTGCCGAACTGGCCACATCTTACGACTTTTTTTTAGCGCATAACAATATATTTCATTTGAGCGTTGATCCCCGAAGGCAATTAGTCTGTATCGGCTCCAATACCACCCAGCATCGTCACAAACTGGAGGAGACCCGGGTAATTCCACAAGAACATCGGAGTATACCTATGACAGTCCATTGACTATCCCTCTATAATTGTTCCTAGGTATGCAGCCCTGTTCTTCTCCCTTGTCGGCAATTGCCATCATCAAACTGTCCCTAGCGACATTGGCGAAGGTTCTTGGTTCCATCTTACTATTGTTCCCAACCAAAATTTTCCTTGGAATATTTAATTTCGACAAAGAGCTTTTAGTAAACCTATAATCAAATTCGTTTTCTAATCTCAAATACCTTTCATTTGAGCCACATATTCCCATGGTCGAAAAATTTCTACCCTTTGGAGGGTGTTTTGGGAAAGTGGTGATGCCCTATATACATGGTCCTACATTTAGATATCAAATTCGTATTCTACTCCCACATACCTTTATTTAAGCCCCATATTGCGATTGTCAGTAAAAAATTGCTATTTGTGGGGTATTTTGGGAAAGGGGTATACCCACCAGAAAATTGGTCCCGAAAGTGGGAATTAATTCGTGTTCTACCCCCCAATTCCGTTCATTTAAGCCCCACATTGACATGGTCGGTAAATATGCCCGATCTAGGGGTGCTTTGGGGATTGGGATGGTCCCCCAAACACTAAGCCCGGAAAATATATCAGCAACGTGCTCTAATCTCATATATCTATAAATGATTTATTTGAACCCCATATTGTCATTGGCCTCAAAATTCGTTTTCTAATCTCATTTAAACTTCTTATTGCAAAAGTCAGCAAATATGTTCGGTTTGGAGTATTGGCCTTAAAAACTATAAATATTTAGTTACACTCTCTTTAAGACCCAAATTGACTTGGTGAGCAAATACGTCCTATTGGGGGTTGTTATGCTGGTGGGACGTCCCCTAGACAGTTGGTCCCGAATGTTTATATCAGATACGTGGTCTACTCCTAAACACCTTTAATTTGAGCCCCATATTTCCATAGTCGGCAAACATGACCGGCTTGGGGGTGCTTTGGGGGCTGGGCAGCCACTCAGTGAGTTGGCCTTGAAAATATATATCGGATTCGTGTTCTACTCTAAAAACTCTCTTATTTGAGCCTCATATTGCAATAGTCAGCAAGTACTTCGTATTTGGGTGATATTATGGGGGTGGGGTGGCCCCATGGACACTTTTCCCGAATATTGATATCAAATTCGTTATTTACTTCCAAAGACCTTTTATTTGAGCCCCATATTACTATTGTCGTAAATTTGTCCCCTTTGGGGGATGTTTTTGGGGAGAGGCGGACCCCTAAACACTTGGACCCATATTTGGATATCAGATTCGAATTCTACACTAAAATACCTTTTATTTAAGCCCCATATTCCCATGGCAGGAAAATAGGCCTGTTTGGGGGGTGTTTTGGGGAAGGGGTGGACATTTGAGTCCCAAATTGCCAAGGTCGGTAAACATGTCCGATTTAGGGATGTTTGGGGCTTGGGGTGATCCCCCTAACACATAGTTCGGCAATTGAATATCAGATAAGTTTTCTAATCTTAATTACCTTTCATTTGAGTCCCATATTGCCGTGATTGGTCTAAGTATATGTTTGGTAGGTTTTAGGGTGGGGCGGCCCCCCTAGATACCCCATCCGCAATTTGGATACAAAATTTTTTATTTTTTTGGTACTATATGAGAGCATACAAAATTTCGCTTAAATCGCACTACCCATATCAGAGATCTGGTATTTCTGAAAATTAGGGTAAGGGGGAGGGTCCGCCCCCCCCTTTCAGATATCAAAAAACGTAGTACCCTATTTTTACCACGGGATCATTATGCACCATCTCTGAAAATTTCAAGAAAATCGGTTCAGCCGTTTCTGAGTCTATAAGGAACACACAAACATACAAACAAACAAACACAAATTGATTTTTATATATAAGAAGACTAGCCGAGCCGGGCCCATTCCGCTGCGCCATCTTCAACTCTTTAATATCTTTTTAGAGTGGGCACACTTCGCCCTAAAGGTGTATATCGAATTCGTGCCATTGTAGCCTATGACGCTGAACGCGTTCGAAACCTGGCGAGAACATCGGACAAAGTGATGTTTATCCCCTCTTAATGTTGCCGACATTTGCGAGATACAATGCCATGCATGGTAATTAAAAAAATTTTCCCCAAAGAGGTGTCGCACTGCAGGACGCCGTTCTGACTCGGCTATAAAAAAAGGACCCTTATCATTGAATTTAAACTTGAATCGGAAAGCACTCATTGATGTGTGAGAAGTTTGCCCTTGCTCGATTTCTGCTGTTATTAAAAATTATGGTAATGAGAAGTTAGGGGAGCGATGGCACCTCAGATATTTCGACTCAAATATAGATATCAAATTCGTGCTGCACTTCCAAATCCCTATAATTTGAGCCCCATATGTGAGGGTGTTGTGAGGCTGGGGCGGCCTACGGCGCTTTGCACTGAAAATAGATATCAAATTCGTTCTTTATTCCCAAGAGAAATTTAGTTCAGTTCAGGGGGTGCTTTAGGGCGTACTCCAAAACAATTGGCTCCAAAATATAATATCAAATTCGTTTTCTACTCTTAAATCCTTTCATTTGAGTCCCATATTGTCATAATGGATCAAATAACCCATTTGACGTATCTTGAGGAGGAAAGGCGCCACATAGGCTTGAACGGAAATATTGATGTCATATTCGTAATCTACTCCCTAATACCTTTTTTGACCATTTGAGTCCCATAAAGCCATGGTCGGCTAACATGCCCATTTGGAGGTGGGCGACCTCCCATTACTTGGACCTAATGATTTATGCAAAATTTGTAATCTACTGCCTAGTACTTTTCATTTGAGTCCCAAATTGATATGAACTTAGAATATTTCTGTTTAAAGGAGTTTTGGCGTTGGGGAGAGGGGGAGGGCCGCTGGATACTTGGACCCAAATTTTAATACCATAATGTGATAAATACCATGTGGGTTCCTTATAGACTCAGAAACGGCTAAACCGATTTTTTTGAAATTTTCACAGATGGTGCATAAAGACCCCGTGGTGAAAATAGGGTACTACATTTTTTGATATCTGAAGGGGGGGGGGCGGACCCTCCCCCTTACCCTAATTTTCAGAAACGCCAGATCTCGGATATGGGTGGTGCGATTTAAGCGAAATTTTGTGTGCTCTCATATAGTACCCTAAAAATAAAAATTTGGTATCCAAATTTCTGATGGGGTACCTAGGGGGGCTGCCCCACCCTAAAACCTACCAAACATATATTTAGACCAATCACGACAATATGGGACTCAAATGGAAGGTATTTAGGATACGAAAACGTATCTGATATCCAATTGTCGGACCAAGTGTTATGGGGACCACCCCAAGCCCAAAAACACCCCTAAATCGGACATATTTACTGACCATGGCAATATGGTACACAAATGAAAGGTATTTGTGAGTAGAATACGAATCTGATATCCAAATGTGGGACCACATTTCTGGGGGACCATCCCTTTCCCAAAACACCCCCAAACAGGACTTATTTACTGACCGTGGGAATATGGGGCTTAAATAAAAGGTATTTAAATGTAGAATACGAATCTGATATCCAAATATGGGACCAAGTGTTTGGGGGGCCGCCTCTAACCAAAAACATCTCCTAAAGGGGACAAATTTGCGACCATAGCAATATGGGGCTCAAATGGAAGGTCTTTGGGAGTAAAGCACGAATTTGATATCAATATTCGGGAAAAGTGTCTATGGGGCCACCCCACCCACGCAACACCACCCAAATAGTAAGAATTTTCTGACTATTGCAATGTGAGGCTCAAATAAAAGGGTTTTTAAAGTGGAACACGAATCCGATATATATTTTTAAGGCCAACTCACTGAGTGGCCGCCTATCCCCCAAAACACCCCTCATGACGGTCATGTTTTTCGATATGGAAATATGAGGCTCAAATTAAAGGTATGTGCGAGAAGACCACGTATCTGATATCAACATTAGGGGCCAACTGTCCCGCGGACGTCCCATCACCATAACAACCCCCAAATAGGACATATTTGCTTCCCAAGACAATTTGGTTCTTAAGGAGAGTCTAAATATTCATAGTTTTTAGCCAATACCCCAAACCGGACATATTTGCTGACTCTTTCAATACGGAGTTTGAATGAGAGTAGCATTTAATATCCAATTTTGAGGGCAATGGCAATATGGGGTTGAAATAAATGATATATGAGAAGAGAACACGTTGCTGATATATTTTCCGGGCTTAGAATTTGGGGGACCACCCCACTCCCCCAAAACACCCCTAAATCGGGCATATTTACCGACCAAGTCAATGTGGAGCTTAAATGAATGGAATTGGGGGGTAGAGCAAGAATTGATGCCCATTTTTGGGACCAATTACCCCTTTACCAGAATACCCTATTTTTTAGTGACCATCGCAATAAGGGGCTCAAATAATGATATTTGGGAGTAGAATACGAATTTTATATCCAAATGTAGGACCATGTATTTAGGGGCATCACCCCTTTCGCAAAACACCCCCAAAGGGAAAAAATTTTTCGGCCATGCCAATATGTGGCTCAAATAAAAGGTATTTGAGATTAGAAAACGAATTTGATAACCTATATTGGGGCCATGTGTTTGGGGGACGCCTCATCCTGTAAACTCCCTTAAGTCAATGGCAATATGGGTTTTAAATAAATTGTATTTGAGAGAAGAGCACGATGCTGAAATTTTTTCAGGGTCATGTACTTGGGAGTTCACCTTATATCCAAATTTAAATTCGTAGACCGATAAAGATAATATGGGATTCAGATAAAGGCACTTATATTGTTAAACTGCTAGTCAAGCGATATACCATTTTCGTAGCATGGTATTTCACTAAAAGCTCTGTAGTTGTCGAAAAAAAATATGCAAAGGAAAATTTTGCTCCATATAAAGTTAAAGAAGGCGCAGTGAACGGGCCGGTTCATCTAGTATCAAATAAAATAATAATACGAGAATTTATAGAAACTTCATATAGAATTGTCTTAGAAAAATGTTTGATATATATTTGTCTTTCGGATCAACTTTTATATAAAAAAATGGTAAGAAAATTCCATGAAGATTTTTGCTTATAGATATTTTTAACAACTTTTCGTTTTAAACAATCACAAAAATGTTATCTTTTGAAAAAATTACATTACAATTTTGATTGGCGAAAAGTGGACGACTGAAACTACAATAGTAACAACAATTTTTCCCTCCATATTATGGGGAAAATTTGTCTTATTAAAAGTCGGTAATTTTTATATCCCAAAAATCAAACGAAAAAATTTCTTAAAATTAATATGATGGAGATTTCTGGAATCCGTTTTAATGTCTTGTTGCATTTCATGGTTTCTATATCAAAAACAAGTAATAATATGCATAGTTCGGGCGGGCCGAATCTTATATACCCTTTACCATGGATCGCATTTGTCGAGTTCTTTTCCCGGCATCTCTTCTTACGCAAAAAAGGATATAAGAACAGATTTGCTCTCCTATTAGAGCGATATCAATATATGGTCCGGTTTGGACCACAAATAAATTATATGTTGGAGACCAATGTAAAATGTCAGCCAATTCGAATAAGAATTACGCCCTTTGGAATCAAGAAGTAAAATAGAGAGATCGATTTATATGGGACCTGTATGAGGCTATAGACCGATTCGGACCGCATTTGACACGTACTTTGAGGGTAACAGGGGAAGCCGTTGTTCAAAATATCAGCCAAATTTGATTTTAATTACGCCTTCTAGAGGCTCAAGAAGTCAAGATCCCAGATCAATTTATATGTTTATATAGTTTACTAGCTGACCCAGGTCCGCTCCGCTGCGCCTTCTTTTACTTTATATGGAAAAAAAGTTTCCTTGAAATATTTTTTTTTCGACAATTAAAGATCTTTTAGTGAAATACCATGCTACGAAAATAGTATATCGCTTGATTAGTAGTTTAACACTATAAGTGCCTTTATCTGAATCCCATATGATCTTTATTGGTCTACGAATTTAAGTTTGGATGTAAAGTGTACTACATTCTTAAAATACTTCATTTCAGCCCGATATACTCATGATGTCTGATTTAGCGGTGTTTTCGGGGGAGAGGTGGTCCCCCAGATACTTGGCCCTGAAAAATATCAGCATCGTGCTTTTCTCTGAAATACCATTTAAAACCCATATGGCCATTGGCTTAAGAGAAGTTTACGGGATGAGGCGTCCCCCAAACACATAGCCCCAAAATAGGTTATCAAATTCGTTTTCTACTCCCAAATACCTTAATTTGAGCCCCATATTGCGATGGTCACTAAAAAATTGCTGTTTGTGGGGTATTTTGGGAAAGGGGTAGACCCCCAGAAAATTGGTCCCGAAAATGGGTATCAATTCTTGCTCTACCCCCCAATAACTTTCATTTAATCTCCATATTGACGTGGTCGGTAAATATGACCGATTTAGGGGTGTTTTGGGGATTGGGGTGGTCCCCCAAACACTAAGACCGGAAAATATATCAGCAACGTGCTCTATTATCATATATCTATATATCATTTATTTGAACCCCATATTTTGGGAAAGGAATTGACCCCCAGAAAATTAGTCTCGAAAGTGGGTATCAATTCTTGCTCTACCGGCAATACCTTACATCTACCGGCAATACCTTATATTTAAGCTCCACATTGACGTGGTCGGTAAATATGGCCGATTAAGGGGGTTTTGGGGACTGGGGTGGTCCCCCAAACACTAAGCCCGGAAAATATATCAGCAACGTGCTATATTCTCATTTATCTATATATCATTTATTTGAACCCCATATTGCCATTGCCCTCAAAATTGGATATAAAATTCGTTTTCAAATCTCATTTAAACTCCTCATTGCAAAAGTCAGCAAATATGTCCGGTTTGGGGTATTGGCCCTAAAAACTATAAATATTTAGGTCCACTCTTATTAAAACCCAAATTGTCTTGGTGAGCAAATACGTCCTATTTGGGGGTTGTTATGGTGGTTGGACGTGCCCTAGATAGTTGGTCCCTAATGTTGATATCAGATACGTGATCTACTTCCAAATACCTTTAATTTGAGCCCCATATTTCCATAGTCGGAAAATATGGCCGGCTTGCGGGGTGTTTTGTGGGATGGGCGGCCACTCAGTGAGTTGGCCTTGATAATGATATCGGATTTGTGTTCTACTCTAAAAACCTTCTTATTTGAGCCTCGTATTGCAAAAGTCAGCAAATACTTACTATTTGGTTGGTGTTGTGGTGGTGGGGTGGCCCCATAAACACTTTTCCCAAATAATGATATCAGATTCGTGCTTTACTCCCAAAAGGCCTTTCATTTGAGCCCCATATGGCTATGGTCGTAAATTTGTTCCCTTTGGGAAATGTTTTTGTTGAGAGGCGGCCCCCCAAACACTTGGTCCCCACCAGAAACGTGGTCCCGCATTTGGATATCAGATTCGTATTCTACGTTCAAATACCTTTTATTTAAGCCCCATATTCCCATGGACAGTAAATAAGTCCTGTTTGGGGGGTGTTTTGGGAAAGGGGTGGACCCCCAGAAATGTGGTCGCACATTTGGATATCAGATTCGTATTCTTCTCGCAAATACCTTTCATTTGAGTCCCATATTGCCATGGTCGATAAATATGCCCGATTTAGGGGTGTTTTGGGGATTGGGGTGGTCCCCTAAACACTAAGCCCGGAAAATATATCAGCACGTGCTCTATTCTGATATATCTATATATCATTTATTTTAACCCCATATTGCCGTTGGGCTCAAAATTGGATATCAAATTCGTTTTCTACTCTCTTTTAAACTCCTTATTGCAAAAGTCAGCAAATATGTCCGGTTTGGGGTATTGGCCCTAAAAACTATAAATATTTAGTTCCACTCTCTTGACGACCCAAATTGTCTTGGTGAGCAAGTGTATCCTATTTGGGGTTTGTTATGGTGGTGGGACGTCCACATACCTTTAATTTGAGCCCCATATTTCCATAGTCGGCAAACATGACCGGCTAGGGGGTGCTTTGGGGGATGGGCGGCCACTCAGTGAGTTGGCCTTGAAAATATATATCGGATTCGTGCTCTACTCTAAAAACCCTCTTATTTGAGCCTCATATTGCAATAGTAAGCAAATACTTACTATTTGGGTGGCGTGGCCCCATAGACACTTTTCCCGAACTTTTTGGTGAGAGGCGGACCCCAAATACTTAGTCCCATATTTGGATATCAGATTCGTATTCTACGTTCAAATACCTTTTATTTGAACCCCATGTTCACATGGTCAGTAAATAAGTCCTGTTTTTGGGGGGTGTTTTGGGAAAGGGGTGGACCCCCAGAAACATGTTTCCACATTTGGATATCAGATTCGTATTCTACTAGCTAATACCTTTCATTTGAGTCCCATGTTGCCATGGTCGTTAATATGTCCGATTTAGGGGTGTTTTGGGGCTTGGGGTGGTCCCCCTAGCACTTGGTCCGCAATTGGATATCAGATACGTTTTCTTATCCTTAATACCTTTTATTTGAGTCCCAAATTGTCGTGAATGGTCTAAATATATGTTTGGTGGGTTTTAGGGTGGGGCAGCCCCCTAGGTACCCCATCAGAAATTTGGATACCAAATTTTTATTTTTAGGGTACTATATGAGAGTACAACAAGTAAGTGCTAAGTTCGGCCGCGCCGAATCTTACATACCCTTCACCATGAATCACATTTGTCGAGTTCTTTTCCCGGCATCTTTTCTTAGGCAAAAAAGGATATAAGAACAGATTTGCTCTCCTATTAGAGCGATATCAAGATATGGTCCGGTTTGGACCACAATTTTATTTTATGTTGGAGACCTGTGTAAAATGTCAGCCAATTCGAATAAGAATTGCGCTCAAGAAATAAAGTAGACAGATCGATTTATATGGGTGCTGTATCGGGCTATAGACCGATTCAGACTATAATAAACACATATGCTGATGGTCATGAGAGGATCCGTCGTACAAAATTTCAGGCAAATCGGATAATAATTGTGACCTCTAGAGGCTCAAGAAGTCTAGATCCCAGATCGGCTAATATGGTAGCTATATAGGTTATGAACCGATTTGGACCTTATTTGACACAGTTGTTGAAAGTAAGAATAAAATTCATCATGCTAAATTTCAGCCAAATCAGATAGGAATTGTGCCCTCTAGAAGCCCAAGAAATCAAGTCCTCAGTTCTGTTTATATGACAGCTATATCAGGTTATGAACCGATTTGAACCATACATGGCACAGTTGTTGGGTATCACAACAAAATACTTCGTGCGAAAATTCATTCAAATCGGATAAGAATTGCGCCCTCTAGATGCTCAATAAGTCAAGACCCAAGATTGGTTTATAAGGCTTCTATGTCAGGTTATGGACCGATTTAAACCATACTTGTCACAGTTGTTGGATATCATATCAAAACACGTCGTGCAATATTTCATTCTAATCAGATAAGAATTGTGTACTCTAGAGGCTCAAGAAGTCAAGACCCAAGATCGGTTCATATGGCAACTATAACAGGTTATGGACCGATTTAAACCATACTTGGCACAGTTGTTAGATATCATAACCAAACACGTCGTGCAAAATTTCATTCCAATCAGATAAGAATTGTGTGATCGGTTTATATGACAGCTATATCAAAACATGGACGTATATAGCCCATTTACAATACCAACCGACCTACACTAATAAGAAGTATTTGTGCAAAATTTCAAGCGGCTAGCTTCACTTCTTCGGAAGTTAGCTTGCTTTCGACAGACAGACGGACGGACGGACATGGCTAGATCGACATGAAATGTCGCGGCGATCAAGAATATATATACTTTATGGGGTCTCAGACGAATATTTCGAGTAATTACAAACAGAATGACCATCCTATGGTGGAGGGTATAAAAATTTAAATCGCACCACCCATATCCGAGATCTGGCGTTATTGAAAATTAGGGTAAGGGGGAGGGTCCGCCACCCCCTCAGGTATCAAAAAATGTAGTACCCTATTTGCACCACGGGGTCTTTATGCACCGTCTGTGGAAATTTAAAGAAAATCGGTTCAGCCGTTTCTGAGTCTATAAGGAACACACAAACATGCAAACAAACCTATAAACAAACACAAATTGATTCGTGTTCTACTCTAAAATACCTCTTATTTGAGCCTTATACTGTAATGGTCAGCAATTACGTCCTATTTGGGTGGTGTTATGGGAGTGGGATGGCCCCATAAACACTTTTTCCTATCATTGATAACAGATTCGTGCTTCACTTCCAAAGATCTTTCATTTCAGACCCATATTGCTTTGGTCGTAAATTTGTCTTCTTTGGGGGATGTTCTCGGGGATGGGCGGGCCCTCAAACACTTGGTCCCACATCTGGATATCAGTTTCGTATTCTACACTCAAATATCTTTTATTTAAGCCCTAAATTGCCATGGTCAGTAAATTAGTCCTGTTTGGGGTGCGTTTTGGGGAAGAGGTGGACCCCCAGAAACTGTGTCCCAAATTTGGATATCAGATTCGTATTTTATTCGTAAATACCTTTCATTGGAGTCCCATATTGACATCGTCGGTAAATATGTCCGATTTAGGGGTGTTTTGGGGTTTGGCGTGCTCCCCCAAACACTTCGTCCGACAATTGGATATCAGATACGTCGGTTTGTTAACTGAATTTCTTTCAATACATGTGGTACCCATATTAAAATTGACGCCAAACAAACAAATGTAAAAAAACAAAATTCCGCGCACTTTTTTTCTAAAGCAAGCTAAAAGTAACAGCTGATAACTGACAGAAGTAAGAATGCAATTACAGAGTCACAAGCCGTTGAAAAAATTTGTCAACGCCGACTATATTACTACTATATTACCGACAATTACTTTTTGGGCAACCCAATATAATATATTTTTCATCTATTCTAAATCGATTTTGCTATGTCGGTCCGTACATCTGTGAAAAGCACGATAACTTTCGAAGGGATAAATCTAGGCATATGAAATTTTGCACAACTACACCGATCTTGGATCTTGACCTCTTGAGCCCCTAAACGCCGCAATTCTTATCCGATTTGTCTCAAATGTTGTAAAAGATATTACTTCCAACATCTGTGCTAAGTATGTTTCAAACCGGTTTAATACTTGAAATAGCTCCCATATAAACCGATCTCCTAATTTGACTCTTTGCGCCTCGAGATGGCTACCTGTTGAATAGTCATAATTTAGCCTTTTTAAATCAAATCAAATTGGCTTCTTAAACGATTCTCAGTGGTAAAGAACTAATTTGCCGGTCTTTATATTAGGTGCGGTGGCGACAGTTCTTAGTAATTAAACCGTGTGAAACTTTAAATCATGAAAGTATCGTCCAGCAGCACGTTGTTTGGATTTGTCTGGGGAAAGAAGGCTCCTTGAGCTAAAAATGGCGGTCACCTTGGTTTAAGGTTTGCAACTGCTCCTATCACACTGAACGTCATAACTTTGGAGGTACGGCGGCACTGTCCTGTTAGGTCATTATAATTGATCAACTGTTTTGAGGTGAGGTGGTCCGCTAGATATATGAGCAGAATAAAGATATCATATTCGCAGTCCACAACCTTATACTTTGAATTTAACCCCATATTGTCATAATTGGTGTATACAGCCGTTTGGCGGTGGGCGCGTCACTTTATCTGCCACTTGAGCACAAATTTGAATGACGCACTCCACTTAAAATTATCTATCACTTGATCCCCCATTGTTTTAATGTTTGTTTTAATTGGAGCCGACTTTAGGAGGTAAAGCACCACCTAGATTCTTAGACACAAAGTTTAATATCATATTCGTAATCTGCTAATAAATACCTTTCATTTGAGGCTCATCTAGCTAGGATCGAATTATATTCCCATTTGAGGGTGGGGAGACCCCAATTACTTGGAACTCATTTTTTATGTCATATTCATAGTCTAGTCCTGAATACCCTCCTTTTAAGTCCCATATTGTCGTGCCTAAATATATGTTTGGTTTTAGGAGGGGCAGCCCCCTTAGGTACCGCATCAGAAATTTGGATACCAAATTTTTATTTTTATGGAACTATAAGAGAGCACACATAATTTCGCTTAAATCGCACCACCCATCTCCGAGATCTGGCGTTTCTGAAAATTAGGATAAGGGGGAGGGTCAACCCCCCTTTCAGAAAACAAAAAATGTAGTACCCTATTTTCACCACGGGGTCATTATGCACCATCTGTGAAAATTTCAAGAAAATCGGGTCAGCCGTTTCTGAGTCTATAAGGAACACACAAACATACAAACAAACAAACAAATACAAATTGATTTTTATACCCGCCACCATAAGATGGGGGGTATACTAATTTCGTCATTCTGTTTGTAACTACTCGAAATATTCGTCTGAGACCCCATAAAGTATATATATTCTTGATCGTCGCGACATTTTATGTCGATCTAGCCATGTCCGTCCGTCTGTCCGTCCGTCCGTCCGTCCGTCCGTCCGTCCGTCCGTCTGTCTGTCGAAAGCACGCTAACTTCCGAAGGAGTAAAGCTAGCCACTTGAAATTTTGCACAAATACTTCTTATTAGTGTGGGTCGGTTGGTATTGTAATAACGCACCACGTTTCCTCAATAAGACGATTTAGATATCAGACAAGGTCAAATACTTAGGTGTGATCTTGGACAGGAAACTGAATTGGAAGTGTCACATTCAGGAGCGTACTGAAAAGGCTCACAGATGTTGGGCACTATGTAGACGGGCCGTAGGCTCGAAACGGGGCCTGAGTCCTAGGATAGTCTACTGGCTCTACATGAGCGTTACTTACGCCTCAGTAGTTTGGTGGACTGCTATGAAGAAAAAGTCCAACATAAGGACCATACAACAGGTTCAGAGAACAGGTTGTCTTGGCATAGGAGTAGCGATGAGGACCACGCCCACTAGGGGACTGGATACTATTCTAGATATCCGACCCATTGGCATACAGATTAAGTGTGAGGCAGCCACTGCGGCTATGAGACTTAAGGCGATCGGAGAATGGATTGAGGATGGGAGCAGCTCATATCATCGCGGTATAACCGAGGCGACGGAAGGAAACCTGGAAGGAAGTCGATAGGTTTCCGATCGGATACCTGAGATGAACCTTGAAGTCGAGTGCGACGCACTGCTGCCATCGGTACAGTCTTGGATTGACGGAACCCTAGTATTGTCATCTGGAAGATCATGTTACACGGATGGATCAAAACTAGAGGACAAAGTTGGCCTGGGGGTTTGCATTGAGAACCCAGGGACTGAGATCTATTTTGAACTGCCTGACCATAATACGATCCTGCAGTCGGAGATCCGGGCGATCACGGAATGCGTGAAGCGGTGTGGTGCTTACGCGAGGATGTCGACTGTGAACATCTTTACCGACAGTAAAATTGTCATAAGGGCAACCAGAACGTTAAGGTCACGAACAGTCTTGCAGTGTAAGAAGGAGATTAACGCCTTCTCTGAGGATGGAAAAATTCGCATCGTTTGGGTGCCGGGCCATAACAGAGTAAGGGGAAATGAAAGGGCAGACGATTTGGTGGTGAAGGCCAGAGGACTGCCGTCAATAAACATGGTTATCCCGAAGCCTTTCGGGTCGACGCAGTCCGAGTTAAGGGCGTGGGCGACAAATGCGCATGCAACATTGTGGAACAGCGAAACGGTCGGTTGGACGGCGAAAATCCTATTACTAAAAGGAAGCAAGAAGGAGGTCAGTATATCATATCAGTATCAGACATGAACCAATTTGGGGGAGTGGCATTGAAAACAATTAATAATTTTGTAAGTAGCACGGAATTCCAAACTTAAAATTTTCGTTTTAGAGGTCACTTTATAGTTTTTAGAGCGCACAACAAGCCGATTACTGACTAATGTTTATGTCCATAGTGGCATGGGGCGGATTAATATCTGTACCCTCTTTTCAACCTAACCTAAAATGTGGGTCCAGCCCGAGCTGAGGTTTTGTCATTAGAAAATGTAACGATGAAATTTTGTCTTTAGAAAAATTTCATTAAAATATGTTTAGAAAACTGTCATTAAAATTTTATTTTTACTTCGAATTTCATTACAATTTTGTTCTTAAGAAAAATAATTTTAAGGCGGCCCTGGTCTGAACAAAATGGTGTTTGAAAAAATGTTAGTGAAATTTTTTGTTTAGAATAAATTTAATTTAAATTTTTCTTTAGGCCAAATCAGGGCCCGATATATATTTTTTTAAGATTCCATTGCAGGATATTGTCATGCTTTAGACCATTATTTAATGCTTTCTATCCATAGAATAGCATACACTCAACCAAATTTGTTATTAAAAGCAGCAAAAATGTTTGCTAAAACACCAGTTTTTGTCTGCTGAAAATGTGAAAGCAGAAATTACTGCTGTTTAAACAAACAAAGGGTTGCTGTATTAGCAAACATTTCTTACTGCTATTTCAACTAAAAAAAATTGCTATTTTGAGTATACAAGTCTGTTGAAAAAAAATGTGTATACTACTTTATATGGTTGGCTGTTACTTGTTTTCATTACTTTAGGTATTTTTTAGAAATTTTGTTGGAAGAGATGATTTTAATTTATGGAATATAACTGTAAAAAAGCTACCTGTTCCATCCATTGGTATACATTTCGAAACGTGCCTGAGCTAGCTCGCATTCTTTGTTATTGCTCTACTAATGTGCACATTATTGGTATGGCCTTTTGTATCCAAATTTAAAGAAAAAAGTTTATGGAAAGTATCCACTCAGTGGTAATTATGAACGTTCACTGAGTCACACGTTTACATATGTATTCTATTTTTATACCCTCCATGCCATGTCCGTCCGTCAGTCCGTCCGTCTGTCAGTCGAAAGCACGCTAACTTCCAAAGGAGTAAAGCTAGCCGCTTTAAATTTTGCACAAATACTTTTTATTAGTGTAGGTCGGTTCGTATTGTAAACGCGCCATATCGGTCCATGTTTTGATATAGCTGCCATATAAACCGATCTTGGGTCTTGACGCCAATAGCAACAAACACAAAAATCTTTTGTGTATAGGCAGTGATACATACACCACGTGCGATGTGTCTTTCGTTCGGTTTGTCTGTTTGCGCTTTCTTTTTTGCCGTTTGTATTTGGCTTGTCAAAAATTTGACATAGATACACTGCTGTTTTGAATATCTCCGAATTCAGTCTCAAACTGAATCACTTAAAATAAATGGGTATACAAGTTTTTAACTCATCGAAATAATTATCTCAGACCCCACAAAATGTATATACATATTAATGTTGATTAATGGCCTGTTTGTCGATGTCGAAAAATAATCTGAAGCAAACGAAAGGCAATTTTTTTTATCTCTATTCGTTTATACTGACATATTTCGGTATTTACTTTCAATGAGTTATTAGCCTTTTCGACACTGACGAATCTATCTACACATCATCTATCTATCTATCTTTTTTGCTCGAATTGCCGTTTAGGCAAACTCTTGAATTACACGAAAAATTCATTTTAATATAGATAAACAGGCTATAAGTCTTATGCGCCAGTTTGTCTGTCTGTCCAAATCACGCTAACTAACAAGTCAAATACTTTTAGTGGTGCAAGTCCGATTGGATTGTAAATGGGCCAAATTGGTTCGACCCGAGTTTGGTTTAAGCCGGTGGAAAACCGATCCCCGATTTGGCTTCTTGTGCTCCTTGGAGGCGTTATTTTGACCCAATGTCCCTTAAATTTTTCATGTGCAATTCCGATATGATACTTAAAATCTTTGCCGAGTTTGTTCTGATTCGGTACTTAACCCGATATAGCTCCGATATAACCGTTTTCCCAGTTTCGTCTTAATTTCTGCCAAAGAAAACTCATTAAAGGCGATTTGATCGGTCCAGCCGAACTAAACGGAATTTAATTTGCTTATACGATTTTTTAATCATCTGGGATTGAAATTAAAAACTCTCTTCCAGATTTACACATAGCTCCTACACAAATATAACTTTCATCACGTATGGGCTTTTACGGCTGTAGTATCGACAATTTTTTTCCGATCATTATTAAATTTAGTATAGGGTGTTTCATTTCACGTCTCAATTTGTGCCCGTAATTTCACAATTTTGGGTGGGTATTGGTAAACGACGTACAAAAACTTCTTTGTTAAGACGAAGGGTAAAACAAGTAAAAGCGTGCTAAGTTCGGCCGGGCCGAATCTTATATACCCTCCACCATGGATCGCATTTGTCGAGTCCTTTTTCCGGCATCTCTTCTTAGGCAAAAAAGGATATAAGAAAAGAGTTGCTCTGCTATTAAAACGATATCAAGATATGGTCCTGTTCGGACCACAATTAAATTATATGTTGGAGACCTGTGTAAAATTTCAGCCAATTCGTATAAGAATTGCGCCCATTGGGGCTCACGAAGTAAAATGGAGAGAACGATTTATATGGGAGCTGTATCGGGCTATAGACCGATTCAGACCATAATAAACACGTTTGTTGATGGTCATGAGAGGATCCGTCGTACAAAATTTCAGGCATATCGGATAATAATTGCGACGTCTAGGGGTCAAGAAGTCAGGATCCCAGATCGGTTTATATGGCAGCTATATCAGGTTATTAACCGATTTGAACCTTATTTGACACAGTTGTTGAAAGTAAAAATAAAATACGTCATGCAAAATTTCATTCAAATCGGATAAGAATTGTGCCCTCTAGAGGCTCAAGAAGTCAAGACCCAAGATCGGTTTATATGGCAGCTATATCAGGTTATGGGCGGATTCAAACCATACTTGGCACACTTGTTGGGTATCATAACAAAACATGTCGTGCGAAATTCCCTTCCAATCAGATAAGAATTGCGCACTCTAGAGGCTCAAGAAGTCAAGACCCAAGATCGGTTTATATGGCAGCTATATCAGGCTACAAACCGATTTAAACCATACTTGGCAAAGTTATTTAATATCATAACAAAACACGTCGTGCAACATTTCATTCCAATCGGATAAGAATTGCGCACGCTAGAGGCTCAAGAAGTCAAGACCCAAGATCGGTTTATATGGCAGCTATATCAGGTTATGGACCGATTTGAACTATACTTAGCACAGTTGTTGGAAATCATAGCAAAACACGTCGTGCAAAATTTCATCCCTATCGGATAAGAATTGCGCACTCTAGAGGCTCAAGAAGTCAAGACCCAAGATCGGTTTATATGGCAGCTATATCTAAACATGGACCGATATGGCCCATTTACAATACCAACCGACCTACACTAATAAGAAGTATTTGTGCAAAATTTCAAGCGGCTAGCTTTACTCCTTCGGAAGTTAGCGTGCTTTCGACAGACAGACGGACGGACGGACGGACGGACAGACGGACGGACATGGCTAGATCGACATAAAATGTCGCGACGATCAAGAATATATATACTTTATGGGGTCTCAGACGAATATTTCGAGTAGTTACAAACAGAATGACGAAATTAGTATACCCCCCATCTTATGGTGGAGGGTATAAAAATAAAATAAGAGCGAAAAAGATGGAAA
This sequence comes from Stomoxys calcitrans, assembly GCF_963082655.1. Taxonomy (NCBI): domain Eukaryota; kingdom Metazoa; phylum Arthropoda; class Insecta; order Diptera; family Muscidae; genus Stomoxys; species Stomoxys calcitrans. The sequence continues at coordinate 87,217,772 of NC_081552.1, read as the reverse complement.
TAGGGGAGGGACTACTGTGACAAATAAATACGCATGTGCTCCTGAAAACAAAGAAAAAGAGAGATAAACGAAAATTAGGCGTATAGACCAGTGATGCCCAAAATGAAAATGTGACTTTATGTGTGAAATGCTCTTTTTTAAGTATTTTTAACTCCCTCAATATGTAAAATATCATTTTTTGGACTGAATGTTTGGAAACTTAAATACTTTTTTATGCCATCCAAACGTTTAATCGATAAAAATAATTGTTTTTAAAATGAAAACAGAAAAACGAAGCGTATACCACTGCGCATGTTTATTCAAGCTGTCTCAACAAGTACTAAAACAAAGAGAATAAGAATACGTGTGACTTGCCATCAAAGCTACCGGAAGGGGCTGGACATCGCTGATCTAGACCGAAAAATTCTCACCGACTCACTATGGCCGGCCAAAATTTGATAAAACCCACAAAAGTGCTCTGATTTTAGTGAAATTTAAAACAATAGCGAAAGGCATATTGTGTTTTCATATTTTGGCTTTAAGATACCATGAATGCAAAAAATTTTATTTATAGGGTTCAAAAATTCTAAAAATTTGAAAAATTTATAAAAAAAACAAGTAAAAGCGTGCTAAGTTCGGCCGGGCCGAATCTTATATACCCTCCACCATCGATCGCATTTGTCGAGTTCTTTTCCCGGCATATCTTCTTAGGCAAAAAAGGATATAAGAAAAGAGTTGCTCTGCTATTAAAACGATATCAAGATATGGTCCGGTTCGGACCACAATTAAATTATATGTTGGAGACCTTTTAAAATTTCAGCCAATTCGTATAAGAATTGCGCCCATTGGTGCTCACGAAGTAAAATAGAGAGAACGATTTATATGGGATCTGTATCGGGTTATAGACCGATTCAGACCATAATAAACACGTTTGTTGATGGTCATGAGAGGATCCGTCGTACAAAATTTCAGGCATATCGGATAATAATTGCGACCTCTAGGGGTCAAGATCCCAGATCGGTTTATATGGCAGCTATATCGGGTTATGAACCGATTTGAACCTTATTTGACACAGTTGTTGAAAGTAAAAATAAAATACGTCATGCAAAATTTCAGCCAAATCGGATAGGAATTGCGCCCTCTAGAAGCTCAAGATGTCAAATCCCCAGATCTGTTTATATCACAGCTATATCAGGTTAAGGACCGATTTCAACCATACTTGGCACAGTTGTTGGATATCATAACGAAATACTTCGTGCAAAAATTCATTCAAATCGGATAAGAATTGTGCCCTCTAGAGGCTCAAGAATTTAAATCCCCAGATCTGTTTATATCACAGCTATATCAGGTTAAGGACCGATTTCAACCATACTTGGATAAGAATTGTGCCCTCTAGAGGCTCAAGAAGTCAAGACCCAAGATCGGTTTATATGGCAGCTATATCAGGTTATGAACCGATTTGAACCATACTTGGCACAGTTGTTGGATATCATAACAAAACACGTCGTGCAAAATTTCATTCTGATCGGATAAGAACTGCGCACGCTAGAGGCTCAAGAAGTCAAGACCCAAGATCGGTTTATATGGCAGCTATATCAGGTTATGGACCGATTTGAACTATACTTGGCACAGTTATTGGATATCATAGCAAAACACGTCGTGCAAAATTTCATTCCAATCGGATAAGAATTGCGCACTCTAGAGGCTCAAGAAGTCAAGACCCAAGGTCGGTTTATATGGCAGCTATATCAAAACATGGACCGATATGGCCCATTTACAATACCAACCGACCTACACTAATAAGAAGTATTTGTGCAAAATTTCAAGCGGCTAGCTTTACTCCTTCGGAAGTTAGCGTGCTTTCGACAGACAGACGGACGGACGGACGGACATGGCTAGATCGACATAAAATGTCACGACGATCAAGAATATATATACTTTATGGGGTCTCAGACGAATATTTCGAGTAGTTACAAACAGAATGACGAAATTAGTATACCCCCCATCTTATGGTGGAGGGTATAAAAATTAAGTAATTATCCTGTTGAATTTGGACAGGTATAAACCAAACTTACCGTCCATAAATACCGCTCATATTTTCGAATAAGAGAATTAAAAATAAGCTAAAATGCAATTTCATAAGCTAATTTTTATAAAATACTAGCTGACCCAAGCCCGCTCCGCTGCGCCTTCTTTTACTTTATATGGAACAAAAGTTTTCTTGGAATATTTTTTTCTCCAAAATTAAAGAGTTTTAGTGAAATACCATGCTACGAAAATAGTATATCGTATCTGAATCTCATATGATCTTTATTTAAGTTTGGATGTAAGGTGTACTACATTCTTAAAATACTTCATTTCAGCCCGATATACGCATTATGTCTGATTTAGTAGTGTTCTCGGGGGAGAGCTACTTGGCCCTGAAAAAATATCAGCATCGTGCTCTTCTCTCAAATACCATTTATTTGAACCCCATATTGCCATTGGCTAATGAGGAGTTTACAGGATGAGGCGTCCCTCAAACACATGGCCCCAAAATAGGTTATCAAATTCGTTTTCTACTCCCAAATACCTTAATTTGAGCCCCATATTGCGATGGTCACTCGCTGTTTGTGGGGTATTTTGGGAAAGGGGTAGACCCCCAGAAAATTGGTCCCCAAAATGGGAATCAATTATTGCTCTACACCCCAATACCTTTCATTTCATGGTCGGTAAATATGCCCGATTTAGGGGTGTTTTGGGGATTGGGTGGTCCCCCAAACACTAAGCCCGGAAAATATATCAGCAACGTGCTCTATTCTCATATATCTATATTTCATTTATTTGAACCTCATATTGCCATTGGCCTCAAAATTGGATATCAAATTCGTTTTCAAATCTCATATAAACTCCTTATTGCAAAAGTCAGGAAATATGTCCGGTTTGGAGTAATGGCCCTAGAAACTATAAATATTCAGTTCCACTGTCTTTAAGACCCAAATTGTCTTGGTGAGCAAATACTTCCTATTTGGGGGTTGCTATGGTGGTGGGACGTGCCCTAGACAGTTGGTCCCTAATGTTGATATCAGATACGTGGTCTACTCCCACATACCTTTAATTTGAGCCCCATATTTCCATAGTCGGCAAACATGACCGGCTTGGGGGTGTTTTGGGGGATGGTAGGCCACTCAGTGAGTTGGCCTTGAAAATATATATCGGATTCGTGCTCTACTCTAAAAACCCTCTTATTTGAGCCTCATATTGCAATAGTAAGCAAACACTTACTATTTGGGTGGTGTGTGGGGGTGGGGTGGCCCCATAGACACTTTTCCTGAATATTGATATCAAATTTATGCTTTACTCCCGAAGACCTTTCATTTCAGTCCCATATAAATAAATTTGTCCCCTTTGGGGGAACTTTTTGGTGAGAGGCGGACCCCAAATACTTAGTCCCATATTTGGATTTCAGATTCGTATTCTACGTTCAAATACCTTTTATTTAAGCCCCATATTCCCATGGACAGTAAATAAGTCCTGTTTGGGGGTTGTTATGGGAAAGGGGTGGACCCCCAGAAACGTGGACCCATATTTGGATATCAGATTCGTATTCTACGCAAATACCTTTCATTTGAGTCCCATATTGCCATGGTCGGTAAATATATCCGATTTAGGGGTGTTTTGAGGCTTGGGGTGGTCCCCTAACACTTAGTCCGACAATTGGATATTATGGTTGCCCAAAAAGTAATTGCGGATTTTTCATATAGTCGGCGTTGACAAATTTTTTCACAGCTTGTGACTCTGTAATTGCATTCTTTCTTCTGTCAGTTATCAGCTGTTACTTTTTGCTTGCTTTAAAAAAAAAGTGTAAAAAAGTATATTTTATTAAAGTTCATTCTAAGTTTTATTAAAAATGCATTTACTTTCTTTTAAAAAATCCGCAATTACTTTTTGGGCAACCCAATAGATACATTTTCTTATCCTAAATACCTTTCATTTGAGTCCCATATAGTCGTGATTGGTCTAAATATATGTTTGGTAGGTTTTAGGGTGGGGCAGCCCCCATAGGTACCCCATCCGAAATTTAAATACAAAATTTTTATTTTTAGGGTACTATATGAGAGCACACATAATTTCGCTAAAATCGCACCACCCATCTCCGAGATCTGGCGTTTCTGAAAATTAGGGTAAGGGGGAGGGTCCGCCGCTCCTTCAGAGATCAAATAATGTAGTACCCTATTTTCACCACGGGATCATTATGGCCCATCTGTCAAAATTTCAAGATAATCGGTTCAGCCGTTTCTGTGTCTATAAGGAACACACAAACTTACAAACAAACAAACAAACCTACAACCAAAGACAAATTGATTTTTATATATAAGAAGATGAAACTTCAAAAATGTATTATTTCGTTCGTTTTTTTTCATTTCCGCATATAGCGCCGCTAGGGAGCCAGAATGACTCTAGGAGGTGGTACCTACAATTCTACACCTTCTCCCCAGAGAACTGCATAAGACCTAATAGTTCCCATTCAATAGACACTCAAAAGACATTTATGCTTGTAGCCTGAACCTGCGCCTGTGCAGAAGTCTATGTGAATTTCTAATTCCTGGGTATACCAAAAAACCCCAGCCCCTTTGTCACCATCCAGCTCAGACTTATCCGTGTAACCAGTCGGTCCCAAGAAGGATGGGGCGTCCACAGCCCAAAGCTGACTATCCGGGAAGACAACTTACAGCTAGGAATCGAAGAGTGATCAGCATGCGCATAGTCCGTCGCGTCACCAAGCCCCTGGCTCCTCAGTAGAATATCGATAGTTTGTAAAATTATTGATACCAACGAAATGACTCGATAAGTTTACCCTCATCCTGTTGTGGTGGCTATAAAAAGGTACAAGTTTGTCCTATATTTGCTCATTGTGTGGCGATATTTCCGTCGATATAGTTACTAGCTAATCACGCAAAAATTTTGTGCATTCATCCCCCCAAAACCCAAGGCTCTGGTTACATTTCTGAAACCCCTAAAGGTAATTATCACAGGTCGATTAACTTTGTTCATAATAACCATCATGAGGAATCGTCCACACCGCAAGTGTCCAGTGACTTGAGCAAGAGTTGATCCAATGCTCTCTCAACTGAATGCGCAAGGAAACTCATCATGACAAGATCGAACGAATCTTGTCAAAATGAACTCCTGGCGGACTCAGAAGGCTACCGCAACAGTGGTGGAAATTCTGTTTCCATACTATATTCCGGTTGTTGCAGATATATCTACACCACAAAAGGACCTTCTGAACGCAGGAGGGTTTGACATGGTTTTTATCCAGAAACCGTGGGTGTGTGGAGGAATGGTTCGTGGAGTATGTATTCCTGAATTTAAACTACTCAAGCGTACAATGAGTGGCAGACACAGAACCAGTATTCTAGCATAGAGTAGTATAAACGGTCTTCATCTCGGTTGCAAAATACCGAAGATTTGTAGTGGCCAGCCTTGAAATTCATAAGTCTCATTACTGGTTGGTTTCCCTATATATGGCACACGATTCAGAGATGTCACCTTAAAGCCTTAAGTTGCTCGTTGAATGTTCGGAATGTTCGCTGTCAAGGTTCGATGTCGTGTTTTGTTTCACTGTCAAACATCTTCAGTTTGGTCTATAATATAACCAACAAGTAAAAAGGCGTTAAGTTCGGCCGGGCCGAACTTTGGATACCCACCACCTCGGGTATATATGTGAACAACCTTTCGTCAAAATCCAGTGAAAAATGCATACCTTATGTCCCATAGTAGCTATTGGATTGCCCAAAAAGTAATTGCGGATTTTTCATATAGTCGGCGTTGACAAATTTTTTCACAGCTTGTCACTCTGTAATTGCATTCTTTCTTCTGTCAGTTATCAGCTGTTACTTTTAGCTTGCTTTAGAAAAAAGGTGTAAAAAAAGTATATTTGATTAAAGTTTATTCTAAGTTTCATTAAAAATGCATTTACTTTCTTTTAAAAAATCCGCAATTACTTTTTGGGCAACCCAATATATAGACATATCCAACGATTTAGACCAAATGCTTATAAGTACAAGTCATTGTTCAACCGAGAGATCGGTCTATATGCCATCTATATCCAAATCTGGTTCGATCTAAGCAAAATTGAAGACCAACATCGAAGAGCCCAACACTCCTCACTGTCCCAAATTTCGGCGACATCGGACAATAAATGCGCTTTTTATGGGCCCAAAACCTTAAATCGAGAGATCGGTCTATATGGCAGCTATATCCAAATCTGAACCGATCAGTGCAAAATTGAAGAAAGATATCTAAGGGCCTAGACAACTCACTGACCCAAATTTCAGCAAAATCGGATAATAAATGCGGCTTTAATGGGCCTAAGACCTTAAATCTGAGGATCGGTCTATATGGCAGCTATATCCAAATCTGGACCGATCTGGGCCAAAATGACGAAAGTTGTCGAAGGTCTCAACACAACTCAATATCCTAAATTTCAGCAAAATCGAATAATAAATGTGGCTTTTATGGGCCTAAGACCTTAAATCGGAGGATCGGTCTATATGGCAGCTATATCCAAATCTGGACCGATCTGGGCCAAAATGACGAAAGATGTTGGAGGGCTCAACACAACTCATGGTCCCAAATTTCAGCAAAATCGGATAATAAATGTGGCTTTTATGAGCCTAAGACCCTAAATCGGAGGATCGGTCTATGTGGCAGCTATATCCAAATCTGGACCGATCTGGGCCAAATAGACGAAAGATGTCGAAGGGCCTAACGCAACTCACTGTCCCAAATTTCAGCAAAATCGGGTAATAAATGAGGCTATTATGGGCCTAAGACCCTAAATCGGCGGATCGGTCTATATGGGGGCTATATCAAGATATAGTCCGATATAGCCCATCTTCGAACTTAACCTTCTTATGGACAAAAAAAGAATCTGTGCAAAGTTTCAGCTCAATTTCTCTATTTTTGAAGACTGTAGCGTGATTTCAACAGACAGACGGACAGACGGACGGACATGTCTAGATCGTCTTAGATTTTTACGCTGATCAAGAATATATATACTTTATAGGGTCGGAAATGGATATTTCGATGTGTTGCAAACGGAATGACAAAATGAATATACCCACATCCTTCGGTGGTGGGTATAAAAATCGTCTTCCAAACGTAAAACGCTTTCAAATTATTGAATTTTGTTATCAAAATGCGTGATCTATTAAGAAAGTTCATCGCGCGCTTCTTCATCTTTAGCGACGAAGCTCATTTTTGACTCAATGGGTACGTAAATAAGTACTCGGTTTTGGAGTGGAGACCAGCCGGAAGCATTTCAAGAGCTACCAATGCATCCGAAAAAAGTCACAGTTTGGTGCGGTTTATGGTCTGGTGGAATCATTGAACCATACTTCTTCGATGATGATGCGAATCGTAACTTAACTTGACTTGCATGTGGTTTCAACAAGACGGTGCCACGTGCCACACAGAACTTATAACAGTAAACTCTTTGAGAGGCAAATTCGGTGAACATTTTTTTACTTTCGGGACCGGTCAATGGGCCGCCCATATTGTGCGATTTAACGCCTTTATATTTTTTTTGTGGGGCTATATTGAAGCTCATGTCTATGCAGGCAACATTGAAGAATTTATTCATGAGATACCGGCCGAAATGTTGGAAAAGGTATGCTAAAATTGGACTAAGCGGATGGTCCATTTGAGGCGCAGTCACGGTCAAAATTTGCATGAACAATCTCCAAACTTTAAATTTTATGGACAGTACAATGGATCCAAATAAAGATTTCATGAATTTTTCAAAATTGTATGTGCTTTTTTTTGAAAATAGCTCTTAAAAAATCACCCTTTACAATAACATTTCTTGACATTGTAGGTGCTTTCAATAATGTAAAACCGACGTCAATCATGAAGAAGCTGGAGTTTGTAGGCATCCACACTAACATAAGAAAGGTTATTAATAACTTACTTAAATATGCATTACGGCAGGATTGGGTCAGCAGAAGAGCTCTTCGACAGTTTTAATAGTAAATATCGATTGTATCGATACTATCTTTAATTTCAGATCACCTATATTTCAACCGGAAACAAGAAGTACAAATCGTGAGATTGATTTATATAGAAGCAATATCAATGCATAGACCAAATAAACCCAAGGTTAATAAAGTCAGTTGGAATGATGAGAAAAATTATTGTTCAAAATGTTAGCCTGTATGTACCTTAAAGGATATATTCAGTGTTAGATTGCTTATTTTTGTTTAGTTTTCCAAAAAATATAACTTTTACGATAGTATTCATCGGAAAAATATCAATCGATATTCTGACAAAAAATTAAATATCTATACGATCGGTATTTAATTTACCAGCTCTAGTCAGCAGAGGAACAACTCAAGGATTTGCACTTTGTATTCGTCTACTTCGAAATATGACCATGGAATACTGACCAGAAAGAGGTGTAAAAGTGGACGCGTTTGCTAATAACATGGCTACTGTGGGTTAGGTTAAAGGTCCCAGCACCCTAAGAGCACTCTGTCTCCTTGGGAGGAGAGAATGTTCCATTAATTGAAAACCCAAAATACCTGAGTGTTTTGCTGGACAGAAAATTGAACTTCAAATCCAAAATTTTGGAAAGCGCAAGAAAGGCAGCTCTTTTCTTCAAATTATGCATATTTTATATAGTTAAGAATTAAACTGTCGAAGCTATCAAATTGAGCGAATATGGATAGTTTGTCAGCTCTACTCCTCGGTCTCATCTCCTTCCTATGTAGTTGCGACATCAGTAAAGAGCTTTCAGTCTCCTTTCGAATCTATCCTCAATGTTCCTTCTCCACATTTAATTCTGATAAAGAAAACGCCCAGGTATTTAGCCCCCCGAGAGAGCGGTAGCTCCCTTGTGTCAAGGACCTGCTCCCCTGAACTTGCCGTTCGTCCTTCTTTTTGTGAACAACACCAGCTCTGTCTTTCTGTGGTTTATACCAAGCCCATTGGCCCTTGTCCATCTAGACAACTTCCTAAGCGAGCCCTAAAGGACTTCCGTCATCATAGAGAGAAAGGGACTGCCACTCATAATAGCGACATTAGCACAGGCAACCACCTTCACTCTTTCCTGCTCCAAAGACTTGAGAATTCCATTGATAATCAAGAGCAAAAAGAGAGGTGATAAACCCAAACCGTGCAATGTCCCTCGGTATACAATGTTCCTCACCAAGCGCTCATATAGTAAAGCATTGTTTATTCTGTCCTTCAGCATAGTATCAATCCAGTTCACCAGTAGAGGGGTGACTCTCATATCAATCACGGACGACGACCAACTCCACCTTATTAAAAAACACCTTCTATATCCAAGAAATGCATTGTGACTCGAATTGCGTCCGTCCGTCTGTCGAAAGAACACGATTAAAGATTGTCGAAATTTTTGTACAAATGCTTCTTTTTGAATAATGATTTATTCAATATAAACGATTAAAATTGGGTCTTATCGGTGTTTGTTTCGATATAGTTCCCATATAAACCTATCTCTCGATTATACTTTTTGAGCCTTTAGAGATCTCCAACATATATGTAACCTAAAATAAATCGTATCCATGGTGGATATTCAGCCCAGCAAACTTAACTTTTACTAGATTCCGTTTATTGCGTACATTTTCCATACGTCCCCTCTTGTCCAAAATGGAATCCAAACTGCCTCCTTGTACAAAATATTCAGAAAGAGAACAACATTTCGTTTACAACAAAAAATTACACAATGTTTTCGTGTCAAAATATAAATTAAGAAAGTTTTAAAAGTCGTTTTGTATAAAAAACTTCAACATAACAACAAGAAAAAATTAAGTGAAAAAAATGATTTAGATGCTGATGATAAGTGAAAAGCAAAATAAAACAAGTAAAAGCGTGCTTAGTTCGGCCGGGCCGAATCTTATATACCTTCCACCATGGATCGCATTTGTCGAGTGCTTTTTACGGCATCTCTTCTTAGGCAAAAAAGGATATAAGAAAAGAGTTGCTCTGCTATTAAAACGATATCAAGATATGGTCCGGTTCGGACCACAATTAAATTATATGTTGGAGACCTGTGTAAAATTTCAGCCAATTCGTATAAGAATTGCGCCCATTGGGGCTCACGAAGTAAAATAGAGAAAACGATTTATATGGGATCTGTATCGGGTTATAGACCGATTCAGACCATAATAAACACGTTTGGTGATGGTCATGAGAGGATCCGTCGTACAAAATTTCAGGCATATCGGATAATAATTGCGACCTCTAGGGGTCAAGATCCCAGATCGGTTTATATGGCAGCTATATCAGGTTATGAACCGATTTGAACCTTATTTGACACAGTTGTTGAAAGTAAAAATAAAATACGTCATGCAAAATTTCAGCCAAATCGGATAGGAATTGCGCCCTCTAGAAGCTCAAGATGTCAAATCCCCAGATCTGTTTATATCACAGCTATATCAGGTTAAGGACCGATTTCAACCATACTTGGCACAGTTGTTGGATATCATAACGAAATACTTCGTGCAAAAATTCATTCAAATCGGATAAGAATTGTGCCCTCTAGAGGTTCAAGAAGTCAAGACCCAAGATCGGTTTATATGGCAGCTATATCAGGTTATAGACCGATTTGAACCATACTTGGCACAGTTGTTGGATATCATAGCAAAACACGTCGTGCAAAATTTCATTCCAATCAGATAAGAATTGCGCACTCTAGAGGCTCAAGAAGTCAAGACCCAAGATCGGTTTATATGGCAGCTATATCAAAACATGCACCGATATGGCCCATTTACAATACCAACCGACCTACACTAATAAGAGGTATTTGTGCAAAATTTCAAGCGGCTAGCTTTACTCCTTCGGAAGTTAGCGTGCTTACGACAGACAGACGGACGGACGGACGGACGGACAGACGGACGGACATGGCTAGATCGACATAGAATATCGCGACGATCGAGAGTATATATACTTTATGGGGTCTCAGACGAATATTTCGAGTAGTTACAAACAGAATGACGAAATTAGTATACCCCCCATTTTATGGTGGAGGGTATAAAAAGGAAACATTATGTGTCCTTTTCTTGCTGCTTGCAGCAATTGATGCTCCCATCTGGAATTTCTTTTCCAATAGGCCATTTTTGGTTGGACCGAAGGAAGAAAACAAACGGAAAAAAGCAACATTAAAAACAATTCCATCCAGTATTTGGTGGCATTTGGGATAACAAGGATACAACAACAAATGCTAAGTCAACAGTAGTAGAGCTTTTGTAAAAATAACAATTCATGGTCGCGTCTGTCCAAATCAACGATTTTTTTCTCCATTTTTATACCCTCCACCATAAGATGGGGGGTATACTAATTTCGTCATTCTGTTTGTAACTACTCGAAATATTCGTCTGAGACCCCATAAAGTATATATATTCTTCATCGTCGTGAAATTTTATGTCGATCTAGCCATGTCCGTCCGTCTGTCCGTCCGTCCGTCCGTCCGTCCGTCTGTCTGTCGAAAGCACGCTAACTTCCGAAGGAGTAAAGCTAGGCGCTTGAAATTTTGCACAAATACTTCTTATTAGTGTAGGTCGGTTGGTATTGTAAATGGGCCATATCGGTCCATGTTTTGATATAGCTGCCATATAAACCGATCTTGGGTCTTGACTTCTTGAGCCTCTAGAGTGCGCAATTCTTATCCGATTGGGATGAAATTTTGCACGACGTGTTTTGTTATGACGTCCAACAACTATGCTAAGTATGGTTCAAATCGGTCCATAACCTGATATAGCTGCCATATAAACCGATCTTGGGTCTTGACTTCTTGAGCCTCTAGAGTGCGCAATTCTTATCCGATTGACACGAAATTTTGCACGACGTGTTTTGTTATGACATCCAACAACTGTGCCAAGTATGGTTCAAATCGGTCTATAACCTGATACAGCTGCCATATAAACCGATCTTGGGTCTTGACTTCGTGAGCCTCTAGAGTGCGCAATTCTTATTCGATTGGGATGAAATTTTGCACGACGTGTTTTGTTACGATATCCAACAACTGTGCCAAGTATGGTTCAAATCGGTCCATAACCTGATATAGCTGCCATATAAACCGATCTTGGGTCTTGACTTCCTGAGCCTCTAGAGTGCGTAATTCTTATCCGATTGGGATGAAATTTTGCACGACGTGTTTTGTTATGACATCCAACAACTGTGCTAAGTATGGTTCAAATCGGTCCATAACCTGATATAGCTGTCATATAAACCGATCTTGGGTCTTGACTTCTTGAGCCTCTAGAGGGCGCAATTCTTATCCAATTTGAATGAATTTTGGCACGTTGTATTTTGTTATGATATCCAACAACTGTGCCAAGTATGGTTCAAATCGGTTCATAACCTGATATAGCTGCCATATAAACCGATCTGGGATCTTGACTTCTTGAGCCTCTAGAGGTCGCAATTATTATCCGATTTGCCTGAAATTTTGTACGACGGATTCTCTCATGACCTTTAACATACGTGTTTATTATGGTCTGAATCGGTTTATAGCCTGATATAGCTCCCATATAAATCGGTCTCTCTATTTAACTTCTTGATCCCACAAAGGGCGCAATTCTTATTCGAATTGGCTGACATTTTACACAGGTCTCCAACATATAATTTAATTGTGGTCCAAACCGGACCATATCTTGATATCGCTCTAATAGCAGAGCAAATCTTTTCTTATATCCTTTTTTTGCCTAAGAAGAGATGCCGGGAAAAGAACTCGATATATGCGATCCATGGTGGAGGGTATATAAGATTCGGCCCGGCCGAACTTAGCACGCTTTTACTTGTTCATTTTATTTTCTTCCCATCCGTTTGGGCTTTGGCAGTTGTTTTGACAATGATTAATAATGTTTTCTTGGTCTCGGCGGAAAAAATATTAATGTTATTTCCATGGCTTGCTTTTATAGTGCCGATTGAGTAGATGGATGTTCCGCTTCGTTTTGGTTGGAAAATCAAAAATAACGAAAACAAAGTGTTTGCACATATTAAGGAATGTGTCGCATTAGTTCCTGTTAGATTTCCTCCATCAAGTGGTGGAAATGTATTATAATTCGTATGAAACATTAGCGAATTAAAAGAAATTCTTGTTGGAAATGGACTTGTTGGCATGATTGAGTTTTTAAATCAGTTGGTTTTAACAGACATAACCCAGCAAAGAATGCAGAAATATTTTGAACAGTTAAACGTTAATTCAACAGTTTTGCCTATTACTATGAATTCCTTGCCATACCGTTTACTAATACTAAATTTCTCACATATTACTGAGTGCAGTCCGATTAAAGGGGCCTCCTTTTTATGCCTAGTCCGAACGGCGTACCGCATAGTGATATCACTTGGTAGAAGGATAAATGGCAGGATACCTTACAAATGTAGCCAGCATTAGTAAGGGGATAACCACCGTTAAAATATTTTCTGATGCTAGCGCCGGGATTAGAATCCAGGCGCTCGGCGTCATAGGAGAAAATGCAAACCTCTGCGCTACGCTGTAACATCATATATTCTACAATATATAAAAATCAATTTGTGTTTGTTTGTAGGTTTGTTTGTATGTTTGTGTGTTCCTTATAGACTCAGAAACGGCTAAACCGATTTTCTTGAAATTTTCACAGATGGTGCATAGTGATCCCGTAGTGAAAATAGGTTACTAAGTTTTTTGATATTTGAAGGGGGGCGGACCCTCCCCCTTACCCTGATTTTCAGAAACGCCAGATCTCGGAGATGGGTGGTACGATTTAAGCGAAATTTTGTGTGCTCTCATATACTACCCTAAAAATAAAAATTTGGTATCCAAATTTTGGATGGGGTACCTAGGGGGCCGCCCCACCCTAAAACCTACAAAACATAAATTTAGACCAATCACGAAAATATGGGACTCAAATGAAAGGTATTCAAGATAAGAAAACGTATCTGATATCCAATTGTCGAACCAGGTGCTAGGGGGACCACCCCAACCCCCAAAACGCCCCTAAATCGGACTATTTACCGACCATGGCAATATGGGACTCAAATGTAAGGTATTTGCGAGTAGAATACGAATCTGATATCCAAATGCGGGAACACTCGGGGTCCACCCCTTCCCCAAAACACCCCCCAAACAGCACTTATTTACTGACCATGGGATATCCAAATATGAGACCAAGTGTTCGGGGGGCCGCCTCTCCCCAAAAACCTCCCACAAAGGGGACACATTTACGACAATAGCCACATGGGGCTCAAATGAAAGGTCTTTGGGAGTAAAGCACAAATCTGATATCAATATTCGGGAAAAGTGTCTATGGGGCCACCCCACCCCCCCAACCGCCAAAACACCCCTAAATCGGACATGTTTCCGATCATGACAATATGGGACTCAAATGTAAGGTATTTACGAGTAGAATACGAATCTGATATTCAAAAGTGGGACCACATTTCTGGTGGGGTGAACCCTTCCCCAAAACAACCCCAAAACAGGATTTATTTACTGACCATGGGAATATGGGGCTTAAATAAAAGGTATTTGAGTGTAGAATTATAATCTGATATCCAAATATGGGACCAAGAGTTAAGGGGGCCGCCCCTACCCATAAACATCCCCCAAAGAGGACATATTACGACCATAGCCATATGGGGCTAAAATGAAGGTCTTTGGGAATAAACCACGAATCTGATATCAATATTTGGGAAAAGGGTCTATGGGGCCACGCCACCCCCACAACACCACCCAAAATAGTAAGACTTTTGCAAAATGAGGCTCAAATAAGAGGGTTTTTACAGTGGACCACGAATCCGATATATACTTTCAAGGCCACCTCACTGAGTGGCCGCCCATCCCCAAAAACACCCCCAAGCCGGTCATGTTTGCCGACTGTGGAAATGTGGGACTCAAATCAAAGGTATTTGGGAGTAGACCACGTATCTGATATCAACATTAGAGACCAACTGTCTAGGGGACGTCCCATCACCATAACAACCCCCAAATAGGACGTATTTGCTCACCAAGACAATTTGGGTCGTAAAGAGAGTGGAACTAAATATTTATAGTTTTTAGGGCCAATAGCCCAAACCGGACATATTTGCTGGCTTTTGCAATAAGGAGTTTAAATGAGATTTGAAAACGAATTTGCCATTGGCAATATGGGGTTCAAATAAATGATATATAGATATATGAGAATAGAGTACGTTGCTGATTTATTATCTGGCCTTATTTACCGACCATGTCAATATGGAGATTAAATGAAAGGTATTGGGGGGTAGAACACGAATTGATACCCACTTTCGGGACCAATTTTCTGGGGGTCAACCCTTTTCCCAAAATACCCCACAAGCAGCAATTTTTTAGTGACCATCGCAAAATGGGGCTCAAATAAAGGTATTTGGGAGAAGAATACGAATTTTATATCCAAATTTAGGACCATGTATTAGGGAAATCACCCCTTCCCCAAAACACCCCGCAAAGGGTAAACATTTTTCGACCATGCCAATATGTGGTATTAAAATTAGAAAACGAATTTGATAATCTATATTGGGCCTTGTGTTTGGGGGACGCCTCATCGTGTAAACTCCCCTAAACCAATGGCAATATGGGGTTTAAATAAATGGTATTTGAGAGAAGAGCACGATGCTGATAGTTTTCAGGGCCAATTGGCTGGGGGACCACCTCACCACCGAAAACACCACTAAATCAGATATCATGAGAATATCGGGCTGAAATGAAGTATTTTAAGAATGTAGTACACCTTACATCCAAACTAAAATTCGTAGACCAATAAAGATCATTTGGGATTCAGATAAAGGCTCTTATATTGTTAAACTACTAGTCAAGCGATATACTATTTTCGTAGCATGGTATTTCACTGAAAGCTCTTTAATTGTCGAAAAAAAATATTCCAAGGAAACTTTTGTTCCATATAAAGTAAAAGAAGGCGCAGCGGTGCGGGCCCGGGTCAGCTAGTGTAAATATATAGTCTTATATGTATATCTAAATATTATATAAATATGAAATTGTTGCGCTTTGTTTGTTTTTATACCCACCACGAAGGATGGGGGTATATTCATTTTGTCATTCCGTTTGCAACACAACGAAATATCCATTTCCGACCTTATAAAGTATATATATTCTTGATCAGCGTAAAAATCTAAGACGATCTAGGCATGTAAGTCCGTCTGTTGAAATCACGCTACAGTCTTTAAAAATGGAGATATTGAAGCTGACATTTTGCACAGATGATTATTTTCTTGTCCATAAGCAGGTTATTTTCGAAGATGGGATATATGGGACTATATCTTGATATAGCCCCCATATAGACCGATCCGCCGATTTAGGGTCTTAAGCCCATAAAAGCCACATTTATTACCCCGATTTTGCTGAAATTTGGGTCAGTGAGTTGTGTAAGGCCCTACGACATCTTTGGTCAATTTGGCCCACATCGGTCCACATTTGGATATAGCTGCCATATAGACGGATCAGCCGATTAAGGTTCTTAAGCCAATAAAAGCCCATTTATTATCCGATTTCGCTGAAATTTATGACGGTGAGTTGTGTTAGACCCTTCGACATTCTTCGTCAATTTGGCTCAAATCAGTCTAAATTTGGATATAGCTGCCATATAGACCGATCCTCCGATTTAAGGTCTTAGGCCCATAAAAGCCACATTTATTATCCGATTTCCTGAAATTTGGGACAGTGAGTTGTGTTGAGCCCCTCCAACATCTTTCGTCATTTTGGCCCAGATCGGTCCAGATTTGGATATAGCTGCCATATAGACCGATCCTCCGATTTAAGGTCTTAGGCCCATAAAAGCCACATTTATTTTTCGATTTTGCTGAAATTTGGGACATTGAGTTGTGTTGAGCCCTTCGACATCTTTCGTCATTTTGGCCCAGATCGGTCCAGATTTGGATATAGCTGTTATATAGACCGATCCTCAAATTTAGGGTCTTAGGCCCATTAAAGCCGCATTTATTATCCGATTTTGCTGAAATTTGGGTCAGTGAGTTGCCTTAGGCCCTTCGATATCTTTTTTCAATTTATCACTGATCGGTTCAGATTTTGATATAGCTGCTATATAGACCGATCTCTCGATTTAAGGTTTTGGGGCCCATAAAAAGCGCATTATTGTCCGATGTCGCCGAAATTTTGGACAGTGAGGAGTATTGGGCTCTGTGATGTTGGTCTTCAATTTGGCTCAGATCGAACCAGTTTTGGATATAGCTGTCATATAGACCGATCTCTCGTTTGAACAATGACTTGTACTTATAAGCATTTGGTCTAAATCGTTGCATATGTCTATATAGCTGCTATGGGGCATAAGGTATGCATTTTTCACTGGATTTTGACGAAAGGTTGTTCACATAAATATATACCCGAGGTGGTGGGTATCCAAAGTTCGGCCCGGCCGAACTTAACGCCTTTTTACTTGTTCAATTTGGGTCAGATCGGTCCAGATTTGTATAAAGCTGCCATGTTTTGTATAAAGCTGCCATGTAGATCTCTTATATAGACCGATCCTCAAATTTAGGGTCTTAGGCCCATTAAAGCCGCATTTATTATCCGATTTTGCTGAAATTTGGGTCAGTGAGTTGCCTTAGGCCCTTCGATATCTTTTTTCAATTTATCACTGATCGGTTCAGATTTTGATATAGCTGCTATATAGACCGATCTCTCGATTTAAGGTTTTGGGCCCATAAAAAGCGCATTTATTGTCCGATGTCGCCGAAATTTTGGACAGTGAGGAGTATTGGGCTCTGTGATGTTGGTCTTCAATTTGGCTCAGATCGAACCAGTTTTGGATATAGCTGTCATATAGACCGATCTCTCGTTTGAACAATGACTTGTACTTATAAGCATTTGGTCTAAATCGTTGCATATGTCTATATAGCTGCTATGGGGCATAAGGTATGCATTTTTCACTGGATTTTGACGAAAGGTTGTTCACATAAATATATACCCGAGGTGGTGGGTATCCAAAGTTCGGCCCGG